>NC_084738.1:62798758-62811258 GCF_033978785.1 Entelurus aequoreus | reverse complement strand
AGGTAAACTAGTAATACAACTGGTAATGTCTGCAGAAGAAGAGGTAAATTAGTAATAAAACCAGTAATGTCTGCAGAAGAAGAGGTAAAATCGTAATAAAACCGGTAATGACTGCAGAAAAAGAGGTAAACTAGTAATAAAACCGGTAATGTCTGCAGAAAAAAAGGTAAACTAGTAATAAAACCAGTAATGTCTGCAGAAGAAAAGGTAAACTAGTAATAAAACCAGTAATGTCTGCAGAAGAAGAGGTAAACTAGTAATACAACCGGTAATGTCTGCAGAAGAAGAGGTAAAATAGTAATAAAACCAGTAATGTCTGCAGAAGAAGAGGTAAACTAGTAATAAAACCGGTAATGTCTGCAGAAAAAGAGGTAAACTAGTAATACAACCGGTAATGTCTGCAGAAGAAGAGACAAACTAGTAATAAAACCAGTAATGTCTGCAGAAGAAGAGACAAACTAGTAATAAAACCGGTAATGTCTGCAGAAGAAGCGGTAAACTAGTAACAAAACAGGTAATGTCTGCAGAAGAAGAGGTAAACTAGTAATAAAACCAGTGATGTCTGCAGAAGAAGAGGTAAACTAGTAATAAAACCGGTAATGTCTGCAGAAGAAGCGGTTAACTAGTAATAAAACAGGTAATGTCTGCAGAAGAAGAGGTAAACTAGTAATAAAACTGGTAATGTCTGCAGAAGAAGAGGTAAACTAGTAATACAACTAGTAATGTCTGCAGAATAAGAGGTAAACTACTCATACAACTAGTAATGTCTGCAGAAGAAGAGGTAAACTAGTAATACAACCAGTAATGTCTGCAGAAAAAGAGGTAAATTACTTTTACAACTAGTAATGTCTGCAGAAGAAGAGGAAAACTAGTAATACAACCGGTAATGTCTGCAGAAGAAGAGGTAAACTAGTAATACAACCGGTAATGTCTGCAGAAGAAGAGGTAAACTAGTAATACAACTAGTAATGTCTGCAGAATAAGAGTTAAACTACTCATACAACTAGTAATGTCTGCAGAAGAAGAGGTAAACTAGTAATACAACCAGTAATGTCTGCAGAAAAAGAGGTAAACTAGTAATACAACTAGTAATGTCTGCAGAAGAAGAGGTAAACTAGTAATACAACCGGTAATGTCTGCAGAAGAATGGGTAAACTAGTAATACAACCGGTAATGTCTGCAGAAGAAGAGGTAAACTAGTAATAAAACCAGTAATGTCTGCAGAAGAAGAGGTAAAATCGTAATAAAACAGGTAATGACTGTAGAAAAAGAGGTAAACTAGTAATAAAACGGTAATGTCTGCAGAAAAAAAGGTAAACTAGTAATAAAACCAGTAATGTCTGCAGAAGAAAAGGTAAACTAGTAATAAAACCAGTAATGCCTGCAGAAAAAGAGGTAAACTAGCAATAGAACTAGTAATGTCTGCAGAAGATGAGGTAAACTAGTAATATAACTAGTAACATCTGCAGAAGAAGAGGTATACTAGTAATAAAACCAGTAATGTCTGCAGAAGAAGAGGTAAACTAGTAATACAACCGGTAATGTCTGCAGAAGAAGAGGTAAAATAGTAATACAATCAGTAATGTCTGCAGAAGAAGAGGTAAACTAGTAATAAAACCGGTAATGTCTTCAAAAAAAGAGGTAAACTAGTAATAAAACCGGTAATGTCTGCATTAGAAGAGACAAACTAGTAATAAAACCGGTAATGTCTGCAGAAGAAGCGGTAAACTAGTTATAAAACAGGTAATGTCTGCAGAAGAAGAGGTAAACTAGTAATAAAACCAGTGGTGTCTGCAGAAGAAGAGGTAAACTAGTAATAAAACCAGTAATGTCTGCAGAAGAAGAGGTAAACTAGTAATACAACTAGTAATGTCTGCAGAAGAAGAGGCAAACTAGTAATACAACCGGTAATGTCTGCGTAAGAAGAGGTAAACTAGTAATAAAACCAGTAATGTCTGCAGAAGAAGAGGTAAACTAGTAATACAACTAGTAATGTCTGCAGAAGAAGAGGTAAACTACTAATACAACTAGTAATTTCTGCAGAAGAAGAGGTAAACTAATAATACAACCGGTAATGTCTGCAGAAGAAGAGGTAAACTAGTAATATAACTAGTAATGTCTGCAGAATAAGAGGTAAACTACTAATACAACTAGTAATGTCTGCAGAAGAAGATATAAACTAGTAATACAACCGGTAATGTCTGCAGAAGAAGAGGTAAACTAGTAATACAACCGGTAATGTCTGCAGATGAAGAGGTAAACTAGTAATACAATCCAGAATGTCTGCAGAAGAAGAGTTAAACTAGTAATAAAACCAGTAATGTCTGCAGAAGAAGAGGTAAACTAGTAATACAATCGGTAATGTCTGCAGAAGAAGAGACAAACTAGTAATAAAACCGGTAATGTCTGCAGAGGAAGAGGTAAACTAGTAATAAAACCAGTAATGTCTGTAGAAGAAGAGGTAAACTAGTAATAAAACCAGTAATGTCTGCAGAAGAAGAGGTAAACTAGTAATAAAACCAGTAATGTCTGCAGAAGAAGAGGTAAAATTGTAATAAAACCAGTAATGTCTGCCAAAGAAGAAGTAAACTAGTAATACAACCAGTAATGTCTGCAGAAGAAGAAGTAAACCAGTAATAAAACCGGTAATGTCTGCAGAAGAAGAGGTAAACTAGTAATACAACCAGTAATTTCTGCAGAAGAAGAGGTAACTAGTAATAAAACGATAATGTCTGCAGAAGAAGAGGTAAACTAGTAATAAAACTGGCAATGTCTGCAGAAGAAGAGGTAAACTAGTAATAAAAGCGGTAATGTCTGCAGAAAAAGAGGTAGACTAGTAATAAAACCAGTAATGCCTGCAGAAAAAGAGGTAAACTAGTAATAAAACCGGTAATGTCTGCAGAAGAACAGCTAAACTAGTAATAAAACCAGTAATGTATGCAGAAAAAGAGGTAGACTAGTAATAAAACCGGTAATGTCTGCAGAAAAAGAGGTAAACTAGTAATAAAACCGGTAATGTCTGCAGAAGAAGAGGTAAACTAGTAATACAACTAGTAATGTCTGCAGAAGAAAGGTAAACTAGTAATACAACCGGTAATGTCTGCAGAAGGAGAGGTAAACTAGTAATAAAACCAGTAATATCTGCAGAAGAAGAGGTAAACTTTTAATAAAACCAGTAATGTCTGCAGAAGAAGAGGTAAACTAGTAATACAACTGGTAATGTCTGCAGAAGAAGAGGTAAACTAGTAATAAAACCGATAATGTCTGCAGAATAAGAGGTAAACTAGTAATAAAACCGGTAATGTCTGCAGAAGAAGAGGTAAACTAGTAATAAAACCAGTAATGTCTGCAGAAGAAGAGGTAAACCAGTAATACAACCGGTAATGTCTGCAGAAGAAGAGGTAAACTAGTAATAAAACCGATAATGTCTGCAGAAAAAGAGGTAAACTAGTAATAAAACAGGTAATGTCTGCAGAAGAAGAGGTAAAATAGTAATAAAACCAGTGATGTCTGCAGAAGAAGAGGTAAACTAGTAATACAACCAGTAATGTCTGCAGAAGAAGAGGTAAACTAGTAATAAAACCAGTAATGTCTGCAGAAGAAGAGGTAAACTAGTAATAAAACCGTTAATGTCTGCAGAAGAAGAGGTAAACTAGTAATACAACTAGTAATGTCTGCAGAAGAAGAGGTAAACTAGTAATACAACCGGTAATGTCTGCAGAAGAAGAGGTAAACTAGTAATACAACTAGTAATGTCTGCAAAAGAAGAGGGCAACTAGTAATAAAACCGTTAATGTCTGCAGAAGAGGAGGTAAAGACAACAACTTCAAAACAAGAAGCTTTAACCTCGTTCCCCGTTAAGCAACAACATAACCAAATCCAAATGTTCATAAACACGTTATGTCTGAGTAACTCAAATATTTGATTGTTTAAAAAAATGTAAAACAGTGTAATTGTTCCTTGCTACACGAGGAGGTGATTTTACGGTGCATTCAAGGATCGCTGAACGGAGTAGGATTCCACAACGCCTGCCATAAATATATTAAATAATAATAATAATAATAATAGACTATAATAAAAGCAAGTAAGCAAAGATTTAAAGGGGTCGTATTAAATAAACCCCGCTTTTCGTACCTGTTAGCACCCGTTTTTGTGTATTCAGGGTCCCCAAAAGTTCCGGAAATGGGAATTCAAACCATAGAGGCGTTGTGGGGATATTCGGAAAACCCTGTAGTCTTCTTCCTAACGACCTCTTTGAGATTTGCCATATGTGACATAGTTAATTTGTTACATCAGCGGATATCTCCATATATGATAAAGGTTTGTAGCAATGGGCATTTTCATCTCTTTGTACCGTATTTGTGGGACCATACGGCACACCGGATTATAAGGCGCACTGCTGATGAGAGGGTCTATTTGGGTCTATTTTCATAGACGCACCACACGATAAGATCAACCAAAAAAAAAAATCGACATTTAAAAACACTTCCCTGTGGTCTACATAACATGTAATGGTGGTTCTTTAAAATTTTCGAGACTTATGCAGATCCCAAATACACATCAGCAGGTACCGATAGGTACGCAAAGTTGGTTTTGCATAATATTGCAAGATATTGTCTCCTAATAGGTGCCATTTTGGGTTCCTGATACACACACCATAATAACAGCCGTGTGTTGAAGCACAGTACGTCTGACTATGGTAGCCGTAATATTCCACGTTGCATCACGCGGTGTGGCTTCGTTGCTTACCAAAGTCGTACTAATGATTAGTGCCTACTAAATCAAATTAAATCAAATCAAATCAACTTTATTTATAAAGCACATTTAAAATTTATCACAGGGGTAGCCAAAGTGTTGCACAATGGGCAGGTTAAAAGATAATACGAGAACCGAGCAAACACAACAGAACACAAACAGAACATGATAAAAAATAAATAAATAAAATAAATAAAACATAAAAACATAAAAACAGGTTCACAGCAGGTGTATTATGGGGCGCCATTGCAGGATGGATATCACTCCATGGAATAAAAGTATGTTTTTAAGAGAGATTTAAAAACAGGAAGAGAGGAGGCCTAAGAGGTAGGTCGTTCCAGAGCTTGGGAGCAGCAGCGGCGAAAGCTCTGTCACCTCTAAGCTTCAGCCTTGTGTCTGGGACCGTCAGTAGCAGCTGATCGGCTGATCTTAGGGATCGGGTGGGGCAGTAAGGCTGAAGGAGGTCGTAGAGATATGTTGGCGCGAGGTTGTTTAGACATTTAAAAACGAATAAAAGGAGTTTAAAATTGATTCGGTAACGCACAGGGAGCCAGTGAAGGGACGCTAATTACTAAGTCAAACCGTTAACGTCAACGGCAATGCACGGACGGAGAGCGCAATGGAAGCTAAACCAAAAAAAATGCGAAGAACATTTGGTGCCAAAAAGAGGGAAGTGGAGCTATTTGTTTGGATGCAAAAAGTCAGGCACGGACAAATGCGTAAGCAAATTGTCCAAGAGTTCAAGAGCGACATTTCTCAACCAGCTATTGCAAGGAATTTAGGGATTTCACCATCTACAGTCCATAATATCATCAAACGGTTCAGAGAATCTGGAGAAATCACTGCACGTAAGCGGCAAGGCCGAAAACCAACATTGAATGCCCGTGCCCTTTGATCTGCATTAACAAACCGACATCAGTGTGTAAAGGATATCACCACATGGGCTCAAAACACTGTCAGTAACTACAGTTGGTCGCTACATCTGTAAGTGCAAGTTAAAACTCTACTATGCAAAGCGAAAGCCATTTATCAACAACACCCAGAAACGGCGCCGGCTTCGCTGGGCCCGAGCTCATCTAAGATGGACTGATGCAAAGTGGAAAAGTGTTCAAACGACGATAGAGTCTCCAAAACAACAAGTCATTGCTCGCTTAAACAAGTCTAATATTTTCTCACGCTTGAAGGCTACATTCACGTTACAATTTTGGATTATTTTTTTGTCACATCCGATCTTTATGTGGTCGTCCACGTTAAAAAAACAACAAAAAAACTTGATGTCTGATGTGAACGCAAACTGACCCGCACGCAGACATGACGTCATGAGGTCACACGTGCTGCAGTGTTTACGGAAGTAAACATAGCTCCAGTTCTAGCAGATCTCAGACCTGAGTTCCTAAAACTGTTTATTTTATTTTTGTTTATTAAGGGGGCTCCTCACATTTCCCCATTGTTTACACCAGCAGCGAGAGCGTTTCGGACCGAGAAAGCGACGATTACCCCATTAATTTGAGCCAGGATGAAAGATTTGTGGATGAAGAACGTGACAGTGAAGGACTAGAGTGCAGTGCAGGATGCATCTTTTTTCCCTCTGACCGTAACTTAGGTACAAGCTTTCTCATTGGATTCCACACTTTCTCCTTTTTCTATTGTGGATCACGGATTTGTATTTTAAACCACCTCGGATACTATATCCTCTTGAAAATGAGAGTCGAGAACGCGAAATGGACATTCACAGTGACTTTTATCTCCACGACAATTCATCGGCGAAACACTTTAGCTACGGAGCTAACGTGATAGCATCGGGCTTAACTGCAGATAGAAACAAAAGAAATAAACCCCTGACTGGAAGGATAGACAGAAGATCAACAATACTATTAAACCATGGACCTGTAACTACACGGTTAATGCTTTCCAGCCTGGTGAAGCTTAAAAATGCTGTTGCTAACGACGCCATTGAAGCTAACTTAGCAACGGGACCTCACAGAGCTATGCTAAAAACATTAGCTATCCACCTACGCCAGCCAGCCCTCATCTGCTCATCAACACCCGTGCTCACCTGCGTTCCAGCGATCGACGGTGCGACGAAGGACTTCACCCGATCACCGATGCGGTCGGCGGCTAGCGTCGGATAGCGCGTCTGCTATCCACCTCAAAGTCCTCCTGTTTGTGTTGCTGCAGCCAGCCGCTAATACACCGATCCCACCTACAACTTTCTTCTTTGCAGTCTTCATTGTTCATTAAACAAATTGCAAAAGATTCACCAACACAGATGTCCAGAATATTGTGGAATTTTGAGATGAAAACAGAGCTTTTTGTATTGGATTCAATGGGGTCCGAATACTTCCGTTTCAACGATTGACGTCACGCGCATACGTCATCATACATAGACGTTTTCAACCGGAAGTTTCCCGGGAAATTTAAAATTGCACTTTAAAAGTTAACCCGGCCGTATTGGCATGTGTTGCAATGTTAAGATTTCATCATTGATATATAAACTATCAGACTGCGTGGTCGGTAGTAGTGGCTTTCAGTAGGCCTTTAAAGAGCCCTCTTTGGGGATTGTAAAAGAGATCCATCTGGATTCATGAACTGAATTCTAAACAATTCTTCACAAAAAAAGAAATCTTTAACATCAATATTTATGGAACATGTCCACAAAAAATCTAGCTGTCAACACTGAATATTGCATTGTTGCATTTCTTTTCACAGTTCTTTTTGACAGTTATTTAAAAAAAAAATCTCACGTACCCCTTGGCATACCTTCAAGTACCCCCAGGGGTACGCGTACCCCCATTTGAGAACCACTGTTCTATGGTGTCATTTTGATGATTGTTTTGTTTACATTTTATGTGTAATATTTGAACGGTGATAAATGAATGTGTTGTGGCAGTTGCGGATGTCACCAACTGTTTTGAGGAAACACTCAGTTGGTTTTCCAAACACGTTTTTAATGGCGAACTGCCAACATGAGAACGCTAAAGAGGAAGTGCTTAAAGGCCTACTGAAAGCCACTACTACCGACCACGCAGTCTGATAGTTTATATATCAATGATGAAATCTTAACATTGCAACACATGCCAATACGGCCGGGTTGGAGGCTGCAAAGAAGAACGTTGTAGGTGGGATCAGTGTATTAGCGGCTGGCTGTAGCAACACAACAAGGACTACTTATCCTGATAGCAGACGCCTAGCCGATGCTAGCCGCCAAACCCACGGATTAAGTCCTTCGTTGCGCCGTCGATTGCTGGAACGCAGGTGAGCACGGCTGTTGAGGAGCAGATGAGGGCTGGCTGGCGTAGGTGGAGCGCTAATGTTTTTATCATAGCTCTGTGTGGTCCGGTTGCTAAGTTGCTAATTTAGCCTTAGCGTCGTTAGCAACAACATTGTTAAGCTTTACCAGGCTGAGAATTATTAACTGTGTAGTTACATGTACATGGTTTAATAGTATTGTTGATCTTCTGTCTATCCTTCCAGTCAGGGATTTATTTATTTTGTTTCTATCTGCATTTGAGAACGATGCTATCACGTTAGCTCAGTAGCTAAGTGTGTCACCGATGTATTGTCGTGGAGATAAAAGTCACTGTGAATGTCCATTCCGCGTGCTCGACTCTCATTTTCAAGAGGATATAGTATCCGAGGGGGTTTAAAATACAAATCCGTGATCCACAATAGAAAAAGGAGAGAGTGTGGAATCCAACAGCCAGCTTGTACCTAAGTTACGGTCAGAGCGAAAAAAGATACGTCCTGCACTGCACTCTAGTTCTTCACTCTAACGTTCCTCATCCACAAATCTTTCATCCTCGCTCAAATTAATGGGGTAATCGTCGCTTTGTCGCTCCGAATCTCTCTCGCTCCATTGTAAACAAAGGAAAATTGTGAGGAATATTACCTCCTGTGACGTCACGCTTCTTCCGGTACAGGCAAGGCTTTTTTATCAGCGAGCAAAAGTTGCAAACTTTATCGTCGATGTTCTCTACTAAATCCTTTCAGCATAAATATGGCAATATCGCAAAATGATCAAGTATGACACATAGAATGGATCTGCTATCCCCGTTTAAATTTTAAAAAATCATTTCAGTAGGCCTTTAAAGTGTAATGGCTTTGTAAAAAAAAACACTGGGACAAAGTCCAAGTTCATTGTGTTCTTCGTGGTGTTTTTGAAACGGCACCATTTTTTTTTTTCTCACAATTTTCAACTAACTTGAAGAGTTGATTATTTGCAATATGTCCATGTTCAAAAATATGCTATTTCTGTTTTTGGCCAAAGTGAAAGAATCTGAAGATGTCTTTATTTTTAAGTTATCACGCCATGATTTTACCAGTCCAGCCCATGTGGGGATAGATTTGAGCTATTGATTTGAGCTTGACACCTCCGGTTTAATTGAAACACAATCCATCGTATAAAGTCTACTTGTTTTTCACCCTCTACTGCTACTTTAGGTGAGGAAAAAAAAGATTTGTTTATCCAAAAAAAGTAACGAAAAAGACCGCATATAACCTCACACACCCCCTGCCGAGACAACAGCATAGCCGTTAAGCCAGCACAACGATGGTTATTCGGCCATATGTGCATGTTTTTGAATCTGCGAGCAAAACGAGCCAAAGACGGATGTTAGGAAACGGGAGATGCGCCTTTTAAAAATGCGGGTTGTGGAGAAAGCAAGTCTCAGAGGAAGGTGATAACACCTGTTAAGTTTATATGAACAGCTGTCCCGATGTGACCTCCGGGACAGCAACCGCCAGCAGGCTTTGTTGTAAACATGTCTAATATATACAGCCTGTAAAACACAGGTGAGGGATAACGTGCTGATTTACTGCTCTCGCACATCCGGCCGATGCATGCATTGATCTGTTTTTCCCCACCAAGGCATGATTGATTTCAGTCACACTGACGGCCCCTTTTTTCTTTCCCGTCAACGTCCCGATCGCTTTTGGCAGTCATTAAACAGACTTGTTATGGACGGGGGGGGGGGGCGATCAAATTTCCATTATTACGTGGCAAAATATATCACCTGCACCAATTCCCACCTGTACGGTTTAGTTGGTCAAATATAAGCATTAGCTGCAGCAGATTTTCTTCCAGGTGTCCGGCGAGATTGTACGTGCTAAGGGAGAAAACAAACGCACCTGATCCAGCAAAAAAACAAAGAACGTATAAAAAAACAATTATAAGAAATTTAAAAATTAAAACAACATATTGTGACCTTTAGGCATCATAATATGTCAGTATACAAAATGTTATGTGCATATATTCACATTTGTATTTATATGTATGTGTATATATGTATATCAATCAATCAATCAATCAATGTTTATTTATATATCCCTAAACCACAAGTGTCTCAAAGGGCTGTACAAGCCACAACGACATCCTCGGTACAGAGCCCACATACGGGCAAGGAAAACTCACCCCAGTGGGACGTCAATGTGAATGACTATGAGAAACCTTGGAGAGGACCGCATATGTGGGTAACCCAACCCCCCCCCCCCCCTCTAGGGGAGACCGAAAGCAATGGATGTCGAGTGGGTCTGACATAATATTGTGAAAGTCCAACACATCAGCGAAAGTCCAGTCCATAGTGGGGCCAGCAGGAACCATCCCGAGTGGAGACGGGTCAGCAGCGTAGAGATGTCCCCATCTGATGGACAGGCTAGCGGTCCACCCCGGGTTGGGAGCAGAGTAGAAAAGAAAAGAAAAGAAACGGCAGATCAACTGGTCTAAAAAGGGAGTCTATTTAAAGGCTAGAGTATACAAATGAGTTTTAAGATGAGACTTAAATGCTTCTACTGAGGTAGCATCTCTAACTTTTACCGGGAGGGCATTCCATAGTATTGGAGCCCGAATAAAAAACGCTCTATAGCCCGCAGACTTTTTTTGGGCTCTGGGAATCACTAATAAGCCGGAGTTCTTTGAACGCAGATTTCTTGCCGGGACATATGGTACAATACAATTGTCAAGATAGGCAGGAGCTTGACCGTGTAGTATTTTATACGTAAGTAGTAAAACCTTAAAGTCGCATCTTAGGTGCACAGGAAGCCAGTGCAAGTGAGCCAGTATAGGCGTAATATGATCAAACTTTCTTGTTTTTGTCAAAAGTCTAGCAGCCGCATTTTGTACCAACTGTAATCTTTTAATGCTAGACATAGGGAGGCCCGAAAATAAAACGATACAGTAATCGAGACGAGATGTAACGAACGCATGGATAATGATCTCAGCATCGCTTGTGGACAAAATGGAACTAATTTTAGCGATATTACGGAGATGAAAGAAGGCCGTTTTAGTAACACTCTTAATGTGTGACTCAAACGAGAGAGTTGGGTCGAAGATAATACCCAGATTCTTTACCGAGTCGCCTTGTTTAATTGTTTGGTTGTCAAATGTTAAGGTGGTATTATTAAATAGATGTCGGTGTTGAGCAGGTCCGATAATCAGCATTTCCGTTTTCTTAGCGTTGAGTTGCAAAAAGTTAGCGGACATCCATTGTTTAATTTCATTAAGACACGCCTCCAGCTGACTACAATCCGGCGTGTTGGTCAGCTTTAGGGGCATGTAGAGTTGAGTGTCATCTGCATAACAGTGAAAGCTAACACCGTATTTGCGTATGATGTCACCTAGCGGCAGCATGTAAATACTAAAGAGTGCAGGGCCAAGAACCGAACCCTGGGGAACTCCGCACGTTACCTTAACATAGTCCGAGGTCACATTGTTATGGGAGACACACTGCATCCTGTCAGTAAGATAAGAGTTAAACCAAGACAAGGCTAAGTCTGTCATCCCAATACGCGTTTTGATACGCTCTAATAAAATATTATGATCAACAGTATCGAAAGTGGCGCTAAGATCAAGAAGCAGCAACATAGATGAAGCATCAGAATCCATCGTCAGCAATAGATCATTAGTCATTTTTGCGAGGGCTGTCTCTGTAGAGTGATTTGCTCTGAAACCGGACTGAAAGGGTTCACAGAGATTGTTAGACGCTAAGTGTTCATTTAGCTGCTGTGCTACAATTTTTTCGAGGATTTTCGAGATAAACGGAAGGTGGGACACCGGCCGGTAGTTTATCAGGAGATCAGGATCGAGGTTAGGTCTTTTGAGTAGAGGATGAATAACCGCTTTTTTGAATGCTAGGGGAACAGTGCCAGAGGAAAGTGATAAGTTTATAATATTTAACACTGATGGACCTAATAAAACAAAAAGCTCCTTGATAAGTTTCCCAGGAATTGGGTCAAGTAAACATGTTGTTTGTTTTGTCCCATTTACACATTTTGACAATTCCTCCAATGTTATTTCATCAAAGAGAGAGAAACTATTTTGGAGGGCAGTGTCCGTCGTATATACAGTCATATCTGTGTTAATAGAACCCAGTTGTAGCTGAAGATGCATTGTCTTTAATCTCTTTTCTAATTACTTCAATTTTCTTATTAAAGAAATTCATAAAGTCATCTGCTGAGTGGGTGGAGCTACTGGGAGGAGTCCCTTGTTGGGTTAGCGATGCTACTGTACTAAAAAGAAATTTAGGATCATTTTTGTTGAGGTGGATGAGATTTGAGTAATATTTAGCTTTAGCTGAGGTAAGCATGCGTTTATAAGTTATTAAACTATCACACCATGCTTGATGGAAAACCTCAAGTTTAGTCGCACGCCATTTGCGTTCCAGCTTTCTACATGATAATTTCTGGGCTTTAGTTTCTTCTGTAAACCATGGGGTACGCCTTTTAGGGGCCCTTTTTAGCTTTAGCGGTGC
>NC_084738.1:62758758-62793758 GCF_033978785.1 Entelurus aequoreus | reverse complement strand
TGTGTGAATGGATGAATGTGGAAATACTGTCAAAGCGCTTTGAGTACCTTGAAGGTAGAAAAGCGCTATACATGTATAACCCATTTATCATTTATTTATTTATATATATAAATATATACACATATATAGTATATATATATATATATATATATATATATATATATATATATATATATATATATATATATATATATATATATATATATATATGTATATACATGTATATATATATATATATATATATATATATATATATATATATATGTATATACATGTATATGGTATATAGTAACGTGCAATTGGGATTATGTGTGTGTGCGTGAGACTCTTTTTATGATTAATACACATTTTATTCCTTTTGCACCAATAGATGCACCCTAATTTCGGTATTAAACATGGAAACAATGACAATAAAGCTATTATATTCCATACACAAGACAGTTCACATGCTTTTTACATTTGATTCTGTAATAGTCCATTTATTTCGTTACAAACCGCAGTTTCCTACACCGTATTTAGTGTGTGTCCGTGCGTGTATATGTGGATTTCTGTGTTTTTAATTGTATATAATTATACACATGTGTTGCTACAACAAAGGCCTTGTTTCTGGTGCTCTCTGCAGTTGAGTAAGCACCCTGACTCCTAACCCCACGAGAGCAAATATTTGGTGAATCCGCCCAAAGAAATAATGATAATAAATCCACAATAGAAGGCATTTTTCCTGATGCTATTTTTTTTTCTTGGAAGCCGAGTTTAAAAGGTCAAATGGATGTTTCATGTGCTACGAGACATGAACATGAATTTCCCCAGCTTGCGGTTGTATCAGCTGGGCTTTTGATGAACGCCACAATTACAAAAGCTCCTTTTGTATCGTTTTCGTGGCACCTGTTGTACCCCGCAGGGCATTGGCAAGGAATTATCTCCAATTCCAGCTGCTTTGACGGCGTCTGTTTGCTCCTCATGAGAATGTCGGTACTTGTGTACTCCTACGCTACACTTATATTTATAATTACATGTACTATAGTTGCACCTACACCAAGTCGTTTGGTGCTGAGAGGTACAAACCCCAAAACCAGTGAAGTTGGCACGTTGTGTAAATGGTAAATAAAAACAGAATAAAAGGTTTGCTAATCCTTTTCAACTTATATTCAATTAAATGAACTGCAAAGACAATATATTTAACGTTCGAACTGGAAAACATTGTTATTTTTCTGTAAATATTAGCTCTTTTGAAATTTGGTGCCTGCAACATGTTTCAAAAAAGCTGGCACAAGTGGCAAAGAAGACTGAGAATGTTGAGGAATGGTCATCAAACAGTTATTTGGAACATCCCTACAGGTGAACAGGCTAATTGGGAACAGGTGGGTGCCATGATTGGGTATAAAAAGTAGCTTCCATGAAATGCTCAGTCATTCACAAACAAGGATGGGGCGAGGGGTCACCACTTTTTGTGAACAAATGCGTGAGAAAATCATCCAACAGTTTAAGAACAACCTTTCTCAACCAGCTATTGCAAGGAATTTAGGGATTTCACCACCTATGGTCCGTAATATCATCAAAAGGTTCAGAGAATCTGGAGAAATCACTGGACGTAAGCGATGATATTACGGACCGTCGATCCCTCAGGCGGTACTGCATCAAAAAGCGACATCAGTGTGTAAAAGATATCACCACATGGGCTCAGGAACACTTCAGAAAACCACTGTTGTAAAGGATATCACCACATATGCTCAGGAACACTTCAGAAAACCACTGTCAGTAACTTATTGCCCGTACATCTGTAAGGGCAAGTTAAAACTCTACTATGCAAAGCAAAAGTCATTTATCAACAACACCCAGAAAGACCGCCGGCTTCGCTGGGCCCGAGCTCATCCAAGATGTTTATAGTATAAAAAGGGATTACTTATATTTCAGGCAAATTGATGCGCTTGAAAATATTTTCTGCTACAGATGAAGAAAACAGTATTAATAAAGTTATTCTTCGTCGTAAGTTGATCTATATTTTGTTTCCTCCAATGTTGATGAGGATACATTGTTATGCAGAAGTGTACTTGTTACAATTTTACCTACACACTGGTCTCCTCCCTTGTTGGCACAATTAGTTCAGTCCAGTTCATTTATTTATTTTGTTCATAAAAAAATCAAACAAAGGCATAAAATAAAAATAAATCAATCAACACAACATTCAAGTAAATTATACATAAAAAGGAGCAGAAATAAGTTAAACATGTATAATATTTTCCCCCTCGTTTCGAAAAATTGACTTTTATTGTTGGCGACTACAAAGCCATATTTTCATTTTACAAGATTGAAACCAATAATGAAGAAATTATTTTACTCTATCATATATTTTCATCATAGTGATTTGTTTTTCTTTTAACACAGTAAGAGATGTACATTGTATTATTCCACTATCAAGTGTGTTCCATTAACACCTCTGATTGAAATACTTATTTCCATTATCACCGTTCTAACTCTAGGTTTATTAAAGATCTCAATTCCTTTCAGAATATAAATTAATTTCTCTTTCTACAAATCTGTTTTGAATGTTGTTTGGTAGAATTGTTGCATGTACTATCTACATGGTTTTCAGGATATTATACTGGTGCAGTAATCAATGTAACTGTTCGAATATTGGGTCTGTATGCATTTCCAGGCATGATTCTTACGGCTCTTTTCTGCACAAAGATTGAATTTAAAGAAGCCATATGTAATAATGTCATGTCAAGTCATCATTAAATTGACCTGATATGTCAAAAAGCATTAATAAATCAAGTTAGTTTTGAATACCTCGAAAACAGTAGTTCAGCTGGGATATGCTCATTTCAAAACTAAATTTACAGCCCCGAAATGTTGTTATCGTTTTCATTTCGATGCCCCGCCCTCCACCGTTTGACCAGTTAGAAAGTCCGTGAGTGTGTCACAGCCGGGTTGCCAGTTACGCACTGCCCTCTTCGTCTGGCTACTGCCACCGGTGAAGTTACTAAACATGTCAGACCTTAGCAAATCTAAAAAGGCCACGTTACGATTCTCAACTTATTCACGACAAGGCTAGGAACAAAACAAGGATTTGTATAGCCGGGTTGCCAGTTACGCACCGCCCTCTTCGTCTGGCTACTGCCACCGGTGAAGTTACTAAACATGTCAGACCTTAGCAAATCTAAAAAGGCCTCGTTACGATTCTCAACTTATTCACGACAAAGCCAGGAACAAAACAAGGATTTGTATATCCGGGTTGCCAGTTACGCACTGCCCTCTTCGTCTGGCTACTGCCACCGGTGAAGTTACTAAACATGTCAGACCTTAGCAAATCTAAAAAGGCCACGTTACGATTCTCAACTTATTCACGACAAGGCTAGGAACAAAACAAGGATTTGTATAGCCGGGTTGCCAGTTACGCACCGCCCTCTTCGTCTGGCTACTGCCACCGGTGAAGTTACTAAACATGTCAGACCTTAGCAAATCTAAAAAGGCCTCGTTACGATTCTCAACTTATTCACGACAAAGCCAGGAACAAAACAAGGATTTGTATATCCGGGTTGCCAGTTACGCACCGCCCTCTTCGTCTGGCTACTGCCACCGGTGAAGTTACTAAACATGTCAGACCTTAGCAAATCTAAAAAGGCCTCGTTACGATTCTCAACTCATTCACGACAAGGCCAGGAACAAAACAGGGATTTGTATATCCGGGTTGCCAGTTACGCACTGCCCTCTTCGTCTGGCTACTGCCACCGGTAAAGTTACTAAACATGTCAGACCTTAGCAAATCTAAAAAGGCCTTGTTACGATTCTCAACTTATTCACGACAAAGCCAGGAACAAAACGAGGATTTGTATCGGGGATGGCTTTGAAAGATGGAAACGAAACTTGCTAATTTCCTCCTTGATAGGTAAGTCAGGCATTTACGTTTTCTTATTACTTGTAATAAATGGAAATGGACATTTTGTATGTAAACTATATTGTCCAATACAGTCTAAGATCATGGTGCTTCGCTCCTAGTGTAATGCTTAGCACACATCGACATATAGGCTAACGGGGGAAATATATGCCCGTTAGCCTATATATGTTGATGTGTCATCCAACTGACAGGTTTTTTTATTGAAAATATATTTTGCCCTATGTGGATATGGGTAGTGTCAGTGCCTATTTCCTTCTCAATATGCTGAGGAAATTGGTTCCAACATTAGCACGGCTGTCATCATGGCAATGTGAAATGTATGGAGACAGCCAAATCACATGATCAAATAATTCCTCATTCGTAAATGTCTCCTCTTTAGTTTTGCATGCACACTTCCATAAAGTGAAAACAAAGAAAGTTGATCAGGAGGAAGTGACTATTACTACAAAATAAAATAAAAGTTGCAACACCTTTAAAAATTAGTGTTTTTTTTAAGTGAAAGTAAAATAAAGTAATGTATGAATGGACGTATATAGTGTAAAATATTTGGGAGAATTGTAATGTTTCTATGGCTGTTAACCCTTGTGTGGTGTTCGTGTCTGTGGGACCCGTTTACATTTTTTATTAAAAGAAAAATGATACAATTAATACATTTTTTCAAACTGAGACTCACTGACTTTGGCTCATTTTCTGTGAAGAACATATATCAGAATGCATATTTAATGACCATACACCCCCTACACATTTCTATTACATATAAGATATCTGGGTGCACTGGACCCGGGGCTAATAGAAGTGTGGAAATTGATGTTCTGTGTACCACACACACACACACACACACACACACACACACACACACACACACACACACACACACACACACACACACACACACACACACACACACACACACACACACACACACATCCCCTCACCCCATGGGAGGTGAGGGGATGTGAGCAGCAGTGGTGGCCGCGCCCGGGAATCATTTTGGTGATTTAACCACCAATTCCAACACTTAATACTGAGTGCCAAGCAGGGAGGTAATGGGTCCCATTTTTATAGTCTTTGGTATGCCTCGGCCGGGGTTTGAACTCACAACCTACCGATCTCAGGGCGTTGCAGCCTTGTGTGGGAACCATAGGTGCAGAAACACAAAAGAATAATCCCTGTGGGATGCAGAAACTGGCAGAGAAATTTTCCGTGCAACGTTCATATTGTTGTTACTCAGCCAGCGTTTGTGGGTCTGATGGACCCGTTGCATTTTGTGGCTTTTAGTGCCTCACAATCAAACACTTTTATGTTAAAACACTGAACAGATGTTTATTGGGATAAGGTAAGCATCTGTTCAGTGTTTTAACATCGGGAAAATCGATACCGATAATTTCCGATATTACATTTTAAAGCATTTATCGGCCGATAGTATCGGCCATCTCTAGTTTAGACTCAAGTTTCATTTGAAAAGATCAGATTCCAATGGTATTCAGGACTACCTCCTGATGTGGCCTGAATCTGATGCCAAACGATCGGATTTGAAGCCCTTTAGACTGTCAAAAAAATCAGGTGTGCCTCACTTAAGGGCAAACACAATCAGATTTAGTGTGCAGTGTCAACGGGGCCAATAATTACAGATGATGGAAGGAAATAAAGGTGGAAAAAACACTTTGAAGAGATACTTAAAAGAGACATCAATCAATCAATCAAAGTTTATTTATATAGCCCTTAATCACAAATGTCTCAAAGGGCTGCACAAGCCACAACCACATCCTTGGCTCAGATCCCACATCAGGGCAAGAACAACTCAACCCAATGGGACCAACAAGAAACCTTGGAAGGGACCACAGGGTATCCTCTTGCATGTAGACGAGTCGGGGCACACAGACCTCACCGACTGATGCATCAGGAGTGGTCCACCCTTGGTCCCGACTTCATGTGAAAGTCCAGTCCATTGGACTCACCTCATGACCATAGGTGAGGATGGGAACGTAGATCGACCGGTAAATTGAGAGCTTTGCCTTCCGGCTCAGCCCGTTCTTCACCACAACAGATCGATACGGCGTCCGCATTACTGAAGACGCCACACCGATCCGCCTGTCGATCTCACGATCCACTCTTCCCTCACTCGTGAACCAGACTCCGAGGTACTTGAACTCCGCTACTTGAGGCAGGGTCCCCTCCCCAACCCGGAGATGGCACTCCAACCTTTTCCGGGCGAGAACCATGGACTCTGACTTGGAGGTGCTGATTCTCATCCCAACGCCCTAACCCACCACCAAAAATTTCAGGAATGCTAACATGCCAACGTTAGCATGCTAACAGTTAACAAGTATCAAGCACCAAGAAGCCAGCAGTGCAGAGACGTCAGTGGTCCATCCTGGGTCCCTGACTTGGACTCCACACAGGAGAGGGGGGCAGAGAAGAAAAGAGAGACAGCAGTTTAACTGGTCTAAAAAGGGGTCTATGCCCAAAAACCCAGTTGAAATCAGCGGGAAGAACTATCCTGAAATATGGACTATTGACATAAACCCAGGTGGCATTGGTATGATCATCCCTGAATAGTTGAAATGCGACATAGAGCCATCAGCCAATGAACTCCATAGTATCATCAGTGATATTTGGAATCTGGAAAAAAAATACTATGAGATTGGAAGAAGGGTCTGATTGTGAAAGTACCAAAGAAAAGAAACCTTCCTGAATGTGGAACTTGGAGGGGGATAACGCTCTTACCCATAGCAAGCAAAGTACTTTGTAGAGTCCTCATCAACAGACAAAAAACATGAATTGACGAAAGGATTAGACCAGAACCAGCTGGATTTAGAGAAGGCAAAAGCACAACTGAACCAAATTTCATCTTGAGGAACATTATTGAGCAGTCCGTCGACTTTGAGAAAGCATTTGATTTGATTCACAGGGAGAGTCTGTGGGAGATAATGAGCCAAGAAAACTCAGAGATACGGTGAGGCTGCTGTATTCACATCGTATGTTTGCAGGACTCGACAACGGTGAAGCAACATATAGAGGTAAACTTAAAACGGGCGTCAAGCCAGGATGTTTAATCTGTATTTTCTCTAAAAAGTACCCGTATTTTTAGCATCACAAAATATTTTTTCATTTTAAAAAAATGTATAATATGTTTACAAACTCAGACACTCACGAGGACTTAAATTAAGACCGTTGTATGATCCTGTAACTACTTGGTATCGGATTGATACCTACATTTGTGGTATCTGTCATGTGTGTGGGGGGGGGGGGTCGCAGTTTGCTGCAAGGTGTGTTCCCCCGGGATGCAGACGGACCACTCCGGACAGGACGTGCAGGTAGGAACATGATTTATTTGTCGAAATCAAACAAGTACCAAAAACGGAAAATAAGCCAGAGGAAAAACGTGCCGATCGCACTGGACCCTAAAGCTAACACTTGGCATAGACTAGAGATAAGGAATACTCACGTAACTGTGGCAAGAAGCAAACAATGAAGCCAGACTGAGCGTGGCGAGCAAGGTGATTAAATAGCTCTCTGATTAGTGGTTGACAGCAGCTGATCGTGCCGACCACTAACCAGAGGCAGGTGAACCCAATTAATCCCCATGGAAACTAAAACAAACACAGAGGTGCACAAACAGGAACTAAGGGAGTCCAAAACTAACAGAAAATAACAAAACATGATCCGGGCCACGGATCATGACAGTATCATCCAAAACTGGAGTAAAGTATCCAAACAACAGAAGAATAAGTGATTATTACATTTTAACATAAGTGTAGATAGAACATGTTGAAAGGGAAAGTAAGCAGATATTAACAGTAAATGAACAAGTAGATTAATAATTCATTTTCTACCGCTTGTCCTTAATAATGTTGACAAAATAATAGAATGATAAATGACACACTATGTAATATATAGACAAATTAGGAGCCTTTGTTTGCCTAATTACTAATTAAAGACAAGTTGTCTGGTATGTTCACTATTTTATTTAAGGTTAAAAGTGCAATTAAAAACATATGTTTAATGCACCCTAAGATTTTTTGTTAAAATAAAGCTAATAATGCAATTTTTTGGGGTACCTTTTATTTAGAAATGTATCGAAAAGTACCGAAAAGTATCGAAACACATCCCGGTACCAAAATATTGGCATCGGGACAACACTACTGCCATCTAGTGTCTACTTTTAAGCTTGCGTCGTATGAAACGAGTAAAACATCAAAACAGTATTCGTTTCCCAATTTTAGTTGTGATTTTTTGCTTTTTGAGAAGACTTAAAACTAGAGATGTTTGATAATATCGGACTGCCGAAATTATCGGCCGATAAATGTTTTAAAATGTAATATCGGAAATTATCGGTATCGGTTTCAAAAATTAAAATGTATGACTTTTTAAAACGCCGCTGTACGGAGTGGTACACGGACGTAGGGAGAAATACAGAGCAGTTGCGTCTCCCGGTCATACTTGCCGGGAGACTCTCGAATTTCAGTGCCCCTCCCAAAAATCTCCCGGGGCAACCATTCTCCCGATATCCACCCAGACAACAATATTGGGGGCGTGCCTTAAAGGCACTGCCTTTGCGTGCCGGCCCCAGTCACATAATATCTACGGCTTTTCACACACACAAGTGAATGCAAGGCATACTTAGTCAACAGCCATACAGGTCACACTGAGGGTGACCGTATAAACAACTTTAACACTGTTACATATATGCGCCACACTGTGAACCCACACCAAACAAGAATGACAAACACATTTCGGGAGAACATCCGCACCGTAACACAACATAAACACAACAGAACGAATACCCAGAACCCCTTGCAGCACTAACTCTTCCGGGACGCTACAATATACACCCCCCCCCCCGCTACCCTCTACCCCCCGCCCCCCACCTCAACCTCCTCATGCTCTCTCAGGGAGAGCATGTCCCAAATTCCAAGCTGCTGTTTTGAGGCATGTTAAAAAAAATTATGCACTTTGTGACTTCAATAATAAATATGGCAGTTTTTCCATAACTTGAGTTGATTTATTTTGGAAAACATTGTTACATTGTTTAATGCATCCAGCGGGGCATCACAACAAAATTAGGCATAATAATGTGTTAATTCCACGGCTGTGTATATCGGTATCGGTTGATATCGGAATCGGTAATTAAGAGTTGGACAATATCGGAATATCGGCAAAAAAGCCATTATCGGACATCTCTACTTAAAACATTGGCAGCAAATTCATAAAATCACAAGTCCATTCAATGTTATTTAAAAAAAAAAAAAAGGCCGTAAGAAAATAGGTATTTTTCAGGCACAATCGCAAAAAAAAAAAAAAAGCTTGCTAAATCCTGGAGGGACATCCATTTGCATGCTTTCTTTAAGCTTCTGCTGGCCTTGTTTTTTAAGATGTAAGCCTTTTGTTTGCATGGATGGAGTCTTGCGTCATGTCCTTCAATGTACGCCAAACAGAAGCGATGTGTTTTTTTGTTGTGTTTTTTTCCAGTTCTATAAAGTTGCTGTTTTGGTTTCCCTTCCCCACTCGTGCTGTAAATAACATTTCATCAGCTCGCGGGTCCTCAACGTGGCAGGGCTTCCTGCTTTCAGATCGATAATTGAGGGGTTCTTTTTTTTTTTTTTTTTTTTTACCCCTTCTTCTTCTTCCTTTCAGCCTTTCAGCATCGATTGGAACCTCGGCAGAGTTTTTACTTAGTGAAGTATTACTCGCCGGTTGCCGCTGCAGAGCAAAAGGAGTTTTGCCTTGGTTTTGCGGTCCGGCATCCACAATGCGGGAGAAAGTCGCCCCGGGCTATGAAAAAATTTACATTCCAAGGTTAGGGTCATGGATGGGAAAAGAAACACACATTCATATTAAGGGTGTTAATGCTGAATACTAATATGAGGGTAAAACATCCCCAAAACAAAGGCTGCTAACGAGAATAATGCATTCTGGGTAGTTTGTCTTGTTTGTCATATGTGGAGTTGGAATACGCTGGAAGTCGGAGCTGGGAATGAGTGTTCCAGTTACGAGGTTTTTCAAAAATGGGAGAAAAAATATATAATTTTGTTTTAATATACACTATATTGCCAAAAGTATTTGGCCACCTGCCTTGACTCACATATGAACTTGAAGTGCCATCCCATTCCTAACCCATAGGGTTCAATATGATTTTGCAGCTATTACAGCTTCAACTCTTCTGGCAGGGCTGTCCACAAGGTTGCGGGGTGTGTTTATAGGAATTTCCTACCATTCTTCCAAAGGCGCATTGGCTTTCAGTCTCCGTTCCTAATTCATCCCATTCTGTGAATTCTATCGGGTTCAGGTCAGGACTCTGTGCAGGCCAGTCAAGTTCATTCCACACCAGACTCTGTCATCCATGTCTTTATGGACCTGGCTTTGTGCACTGGTGCACGGTCATGTTGGAAGAGGAAGGGGCTGAATTTGTTGCACAGGTGGCATCCTATGACAGTTCCACGCTGGAAATCACTGAGAGCGGCCCATTCTTTCACAAATGTTTGTAGAAACAGTCTCCATGCCTGAGTGCTTGATTTTATACACCTGTGTTGATTAGAACACCTGATTCTGATCATTCGGATGGGTGGCCAAATACTTTTGGCAATATAGTGTATTTTCTGTAGGAGAAAAAAATGAAATTAGAAATTAGAAATCCCACTGTTTATGTTATACATGCGTCACTGATGAGAGTATTTGGCAAGCACCGTTTTGTCCTACTAATTTCATCGATCTTTGAACTCATCGTAGTTTGTTTACATGTACAACTTTCTCCGACGCGCCCACAGAAAGACAAGTTTTATGCCACTCCTTCTTTGTCTCATTTTGTCCACCAAACGTTTTATGCTGTGCGTGAATGCCCAAAAATGAGCTTTGTTGATGTTATTGACTTGTTTCCAGTGCTAATCAGGCATATTTGGTCACTGCATGACTGCAAGCTAATCGATGCTAACATGCTATTTAGGCTAGCTGAATGTACATATTTAATTTCCCTTACTTTTGGAATACGTTGGAAGTCGGAGCTGGGAATCAGCGTTCCAGTTACGAGGTTTTAGATCGGCGGCCGCCCAAATAGCTCCCTGGAGCTTTTTTTAAAAATGTAAGAAAATGGAAAAAGAAGTTTGGCTTTTCTGCATCCACACACAATTTCTGCTAAAATTGCTGCTTCCAGTGCAGTAGTATTCACGTACTGTAGGAAGGGGGTCGATACAGCCCCGTTCGTCGCCATTTACCTGACACATGAAAGGTGACGAATTTGGGACGTGCGTGTTGAATACCTTGAAATGGGTTTTCTGGCAATTCCAACTTTGACCACAGCGTCGCTTTCTATCATTTTCATCGTTTGGGGGCCCTTCCCTACTGTGGAGGGGGGCGTGGCCAGCGGGCCTGCCGCGGAACGGGGTGTTGCCAGGACCGGCCTTGAAGACAGCGACAGGTGCGTAGATGGCCCAGGCGGACCCTTGTTATCTAATCACCTGTCGCCTTTATTAGCAGCAGCCGTGACGAGACGAGTAGTTGGAGTTTGTAGGTGCTGCTGAGGGGACGCGGAAGGAAAAGACGTTGTGCTGAAGAGCAGAAAGACTTGCACTATTTATGAAAATAAAACAGTGTTATACCCGGAATTCCTGGCTCTCTTGGCAGTGTGTGGTGGTCTGAAGAACCCACTAGAGGGCAACCTCTACAACAGGGGTCACCAACCTTTTTGAAACCAAGAGCTACTTCTTGGGTACTGATTAATGCGAAGGGCTACCACTTTGATACACACTTAAATAAATTGCCAGAAATAGCCAATTTTCTCAATTTACCTTTAACTCTATGTTGTTATTAATAACTAATGATATTTACACTTAATTGAGCGGTTTAAAAGAGGAGAAAACACGGAAAAAAAAATGACAATTACATTTTGAAACATAGTTTATCTTCAATTTCGACTCTTTAAAATTCAAAATTCAACCAAAAAAAAGAAGAGAAAAACTATAGCTAATTCGAATCTTTTTGAAAAAATTAAAAAAATAATTTATGGAACATCATTAATAATTGTTCTTGATTAAGATTAATTTTAGAATTTTGATGACATGTTTTAAATAGGTTAAAATGTAATCTACACTTTGTTAGAATATATAACAAATTGGACCAAGCTATATTTCTAACAAAGACAAATCATTATTTCTTCTAGATTTTCCAGAACAACAATTTTAAACACAATTCAAAAGACTTTGAAATAAGATTTAAATTTGATTCTACAGATTTTCTAGATTTGCCAGAATAATTTTTTGGAATTTTAATCATAATAAGTTTGAAAAAATATTTCACAAATATTATTCGTCGAAAAAACAGAAGCTAAAATGAAGAATTAAATTAAAATGTCTTTATTATTCTTAAAAATAAATTTTCTTGAACATTGATTTACATTGTCAGGAAAGAAGAGGAAGGAATTTAAAAGGTAAAAAGGTATATGTGTTTAAAAATCCTAAAATTATTTTTAAAGTTGTATTTTTTTCTCTAAAATTGTCTTTCTGAAAGTTATAAGAAGCAAAGTAAAAAAAAGAATTAATTTATTTAAACAAGTGAAGACCAAGTCTTTAAAATATTTTCTTGGATTTTCAAATTCTATTTGAGTTTTGTCTCTCTTAGAATTAAAAATGTCAGGCAAAGCGAGACCAGCTTGCTAGTAAATAAATAAAATTAAAAAAATAGAGGCAGCTCACTGGTAAGTGCTGCTATTTGAGCTATTTTTAGAACAGGCCAGCGGGCTACTCATCTGGTCCTTACGCGCTACCTGGCGTTGGTGACCCCTGCTCTACACCTACTAACACCAGGACCGCTTGTTGTTTTGGTCCCTCTTCAGACTAAAGCCTGAAGTCTGGATTTAGAACTGGTCGTGGTCCACTTATAGAGGCGATGCAAGAGTTCTTTTGATTGAAAAGGTCAAAACGTGAACACAATGACCACCCCCCTCCGCTCTCCGCTCCGTAAGGGGGGGGGCGGCGCCACTCGCTTTTCTTCCGCTTCTCTTTGCCGCTCACGCCGGCACAGTCGAAGACGGCGCTGTATCCACATGACGGCTTGTGATCTCATGATGAAATAAAGCCCTAAATGTCTTCTCCCCGCAGGTGCCGGGCAAAGACTCCGTCCTCCGTGACGCCTTCCGGCTCGGAGATTCCTCACCACACGCTTGCAGGGAAACGTATGCAACAGAAAACCGACGGGTGGTCGAGATTCACGTCGTGAAGTGTAAGTGCCTGCACATTTCCCCTGCACACAGGTGGATGCAGTGTGGTCATGTGACCATTCCCCCCCCCACCCCCTCATTACCTTAGAATGTCATCAACATGGTGGTCTTTGACGGCATGCACACGTTAGGAACAGGAAAACGTCGTAAAAAAAAAAAAAAATGCCATGCACTTAGAGTGGGAATGGCGCTTGTCCACCTCTAATTGGCTTCCTCGTATGAAATCATGGCAATAGAAATTATCTGTTCCAATGTCAAACTGTGGCCATGAAAAACATTGTAGAGGTTGCCCTCTAGTGCGGTGGTCCCCAACCACCAATTGGTACCGGGCCGCGCAAGAAAGATTTTTTTTTTTTTTTAAATTAAATCAACATAAAAAACACAATATATACATTATATATCAATATAGACCAATACGGTCTGCAGGGATACAGTCCGTAAGCATACATTAATGTATTTCTTTATGGAAAAAAAAATAAATAAATAAAAAAATCAAGCGTTGACCGTCCGCAGCTACAAAAAGGTTGGGGACCACTGCTCTAGTGGGTTCCTCCGACCACCACACACTGCCACGAGAGCCCGGATCAGGGTTACAACACTGTTTGATTTCCATAACATCGTGCAAGTGTTTTGCTTTCCACCAAAATGTTTTCTCTGCATCTGTGTCTCTGTCTCTCTCTCTCTGGCTTCCACTCCAGCTCCAACCAAGTGTCTCATTCCGGCTGCTGCTAATAAAGGCGACAGGTGATTAGATAACAAGGCCCACCTGGGTCCATCTACGCTCCTGTCGCTGTCTTCGAGGCCGGTCCTGGCACACCCGCGGCCCGCGGGCCACGCCCCCCCTCCACAAACACGTATTAAGTATTCATGAAGTCACATGTAACTAGGGATGATGTTTGATAAGAAATTATCGAGTTCGAGCCTATTATCGAATCCTCTTATCGAACCGATTCCTTATCGATTCTCTTATCGAGTCCAGATAGGTTGTTGTATATGGAAAAAAACACACAATATTAGGTTCAACAAAAACTCACTTTTACTATATAAGAAAAAAATAAATAAATATTGACTGTTACCCCCCTAAAAAAATAAAATAAAATAAATAAATATTGACTGTTGTTACCCAAAGTATATTATTAGTTTAGTCTTTATTTGAAGGGACAATGTACAGAAACATTAAGCTCAAAGACAGATATGTTCTGTACCAGATTATAGCTAAATAGCTCATTTCCATCTGCAGTCCCTGGCTACCTAAATTAAAGAGATACAAAAATCATGCAATAAAATTATGACAATAAAATCATACACAAGTATTAAAGGCCTACTGAAAGCCACTACTACCGACCACGCAGTCTGATAGTTTTTATATCAATGATGAAATCTTAACATTGCAATACATGCCAATACGGCCGGGTTAACTTATAAAGTGCAATTTTAAATGTCCCGGGGAACTTCCGGTTCGAAACGCCTCTGAGGATGACGTATGCGTGTGACGTAGCCCGGGGAACAGAGGTATGCCTTCCACATTGAAGCCAATACGAAATAGCTGTGTTCATCTCATTCTGGATGTATTCTGGACATCTGTGTTGGTGAATATGTTGCAATTATGTTCATTGCATTATGGAGAAAGAAGCTGAGCAAGCAAAGAAGAAAGTTCTCGGTGCAAAGCGGATGTATTTTGCGAAGGAAGTCAGCAGCAACACAACACAGCCGGTGTTTCATTGTTTACATTCCCGAAAGATGCAGTCAAGATCGAAGAACTCGGATAACAGAGACTCTAACCAGGAGGACTTTTGACTTCGATACACAGACGCCTGTAGAGAATTGGGACAACACAGACTCTTACCAGGATTACTTTGATTTGGATGACAAAGACGCAGACGTGCTACCGTGAGTATGCAGCTTTGGCTTCCAAACATTTGATCGCTTGCACGTACGTGCACGTCACGTACGTAACTTTGTTTAAATATATAAGCTTTATGAACCTTGGGTTAGGTGAACGGTCTTTTGGGCTGAGTGATTGTGTGTGTTGATCAGGTGTTTGAATTGGATTGGCGTGTTTTATGGAGCTAGGAGCTAGCAGAGGAGCTAGGAGCTAGCATAAACACCTAGGTGTTTTTATGCAGGATTAATTTGTGGCATATTAAATATAAGCCTGGTTGTGTTGTGGCTAATAGAGTATATATATGTTTTGTGTTTATTTACTGTTTTAGTCATTCCCAGCTGAATATCAGGTACCGTGAGTAGCAGCTGCGCTTCCAAACATTTGATCGCTTGCCAGTACGTGCGCATCACGTACGTTACTTTGTTTAAATATATAAGCTTTATGAACCTTGGGTTAAGTGAACGGTCTTTTGGGCTGAGTGATTGTGTGTGTTGTGCAGGTGTTTGAATTTGATTGGCGGCTTATATGGAGCTAGGAGCTAGGAGCTAGCAGAGGAGCTAGGAGCTAACATAACAAACACTTAGGTGTTTTTATGCAGGATTAAATTGTGGCATATTAAATATAAGCCTGGTTGTGTTGTGGCTAATAGAGTATATATATGTCTTGTGTTTATTTACTGTTGTAGTCATTCGCAGCTGAATATCAGGTCACCCCCGGCTCTCACAGCATCTTCCCTATCTGAATCGCATCCACTCCCCACTAGTCCTTCACTTGCACTTTACTCATCCACAAATCTTTCATCCTCGCTCAAATTAATGGGGAAATTGTCGCTTTCTCGGTCCGAATCTCTCTCACTTCATACGGCCATCATTGTAAACAATAGGGAACTTTGCGTATATGTTCAACTGACTACGTCACGCTACTTCCGGTAGGGGCAAGCCTTTTTTTATCAGATACCAAAAGTTGCGATCTTTATCGTTGTTGTTCTATACTAAATCCTTTCAGCAAAAATATGGCAATATCGCAAAATGATCAAGTATGACACATAGAATAGATCTGCTATCCCCGTTTAAATACAAACATTTCATTTCAGTAGGCCTTTAAGAAAAAAGTCATAAAATGCCCTTTCATGGACAAATACTTAATATACAATACAACCACACCTCATTTACATCATCACACAAAGACAATACATGCTTTTGTTCACATCTGTCATCATTTGTAAAAACAACCATGATTTTAACAGACACACCTCACAATTTACAATAAAAATGCTCTCATTAAGTGGGATTTTTCAGAAAAACAAATATATACAGTAACACAAAAACAGCCTGTCTCTGTGATCACTATAGGTGTATAAATAATAATATAGTGTTAAAAAAAATCAGTCCCTTGGGCACAAAACTGAAAATAATACAGCACTCCAAAAAGTGCACTTCTGCTGCTATTGGAACATAACTGTTTGATATGATGCTTTGACATTTTTGCACTTTATTTCTTTATTGAAAGAAAATTCTATGAAGAGAAAAGTTGTTTGCAAATGTGGTTACAATGCTAAAAAATGAAAAGTTAAAGCTAAAAAAAGAAATACACCTTACTGAGTTAACATTATTTCTTTATAGGGGGGAAGATGTGATGTTATGAGCTAGGGAAAATAACAACTACACTACCCAGCATGCAACGGGAGTGACGAGCATGCGCGGTAGCCCCGAAAAGTGTTGTTGCATGTCGCCACCCGGCAGCTAATAATGAGGTTATGAGCACGCTGTGAAAGTAAACGTCAAGAACTCAGCCAACACGCCTCGTCTGCATTATTTATAATTAGACAGACAACACATATACAGTGTGATTTTGTTTTCTTTACAAGGAAAGAAAAACAAAGTTAAAAAAGGGATATGTCATATATATGTATGTGCTGCGGTTGCTTTAAGAACGTTGCGACAGCTGCCGTAAAGGAGGTGCGTTGCTAGCCTGGTTGCTATGTTTCCGGTTGGTCGTAAAAGTGTTCGTCATGTGTTTGCACCCTGCTCAAATCTCTCAGTAAAGTTATTCATTGGATTATACCTTTTGTTTTGAACTTTATTACACCTCGGCGCGCTTTTTCCGGTCCATTGTTTTTCCTGCTTTCGCTATCTACACCTAATGACTGAGCTATGTGACGTCATTTCTTGTGATGTCACACGGGGCATTTCTGGTCGGGACGGGATTCGAATAAAGAACCAACTCTTTTTCTTTACTATAGTGGTCTCGATAACGGGTACCGGTTCTCAAAAAGGGGTTCGAGTCCGAGGACTCGGTTCTTTTCTTATCGAACAACCGGAAAAACTGGTTTCGAGTATCCTCCCTACATGTAACATGCATGATCGCTATTTTGCAAATGCGCACTCTTTCAGTCAATTAGTGCGCAAAGAATATATATATATATACTTTATTGCCTAAAAGTATTTGGCCACCTGCCTTGACTCACATATGAACTTGAAGTGCCATCCCATTCCTAACCCATAGGCTTCAATACGATGCCGGTCCACCTTTTTGCAGCTATTACAGCTTCAACTCTTCTGGGAAGGCTGTCCACAAGGTTGCGGCGTGTCTTTATAGGACTGTTCCACCGTTCTTCCAAAAGCGCATTCTTGAGGTCACGCACTGATTACGTGGCCTACCACTTGGTGGCTAAGTTGCTGTTGTTCCCAAACTCTTCACTTTACTTATTATAAAGTTGACTTTGGAATATTTAAGAGCGAGGAAATTTCACGACGGGATTTGTTGCACAGGTGGAATCCTATGACGGTTCCACGCTGGAAATCACTGAAAGCGGCCCATTCTTTCACAAATGTTTGTAGAAACAGTCTCCATGCCTAAGTGATTAGGGCATCTGATTCTCATCATTTGGATGGGTGGCCGAATACTTTTGGCAATATGGTGTATAAACAGCCCGGCCCCCGGCCAAATTGTTTTAACCCAATGCGGCCCCCGAGTCAAAAAGTTCGGGGACCCCTAAAAATGTATGGGTGAGGCTAAAATACCCAGAAAATAGCATAAGCTATTCAAATGGAAAATTAAAGGCCTACTGAAATGATTTTTTTTTATTTAAACGGGGATAGCAGATCTATTCTATGTGTCATACTTGATCATTTCGCGATATTGCCATATTTTTGCTGAAAGGATTTAGTATAAAACAACGACGATAAAGATCGCAACTTTTGGTATTTGATAAAAAAAAAAAGGCTTGCCCCTACCGGAAGTAGCGTGACGTAGTCGGGTGAACATATCCGCAAAGTTCCCTATTGTTTACAATGATGGCCGCCAGAAGTGAGAGAAATTCAGACCGAGAAAGCGACGATTTCCCCATTAATTTGAGCGAGGATGAAAGATTTGTGGATGAGGAAAATGCAAGTGAAGGACTAGTGGGGAGTGGAAGCGATTCAGATAGGGAAGATGCTGTGAGAGGGGGTGACCTGATATTCAGCTGGGAATGACTACAACAGTAAATAAACAAAAGTTATATATACACTACCGTTCAAAAGTTTGGGGTCACATTGAAATGTCCTTATTTTTGAAGGAAAAGCACTGTACTTTTCAATGAAGATAACTTTAAACTAGTCTTAACTTTAAAGAAATACACTCTATACATTGCTAATGTGGTAAATGGCTATTCTAGCTGCAAATGTCTGGTTTTTGGTGCAAAATCTACATAGGTGTATAGAGGCCCATTTCCCAGCAACTATCACTCCAGTGTTCTAAAGGTACAATGTGTTTGCTCATTGGCTCAGAAGGCTAATTGATGATTAGAAAACCCTTGTGCAATCATGTTCACACATCTGAAAACAGTTTAGCTCATTACAGAAGCTACAAAACTGACCTTCCTTTGAGCAGATTGAGTTTCTGGAGCATCACATTTGTGGGGTCAACTAAACCCTCAAAATGGCCAGAAAAAGAGAACTTTCATCTGAAACTCGACAGTCTATTCTTGTTCTTAGAAATGAAGGCTATTCCACAAAATTGTTTGGGTGACCCCAAACTTTTGAACGGTAGTGTATACTCTATTAGCCACAACACAACCAGGCTTATATTTAATATGCCACAAATTAATCCCGCATAACAAACACCTAGGTGTTTGTTATGCTAGCTCCTAGCTACTAGCTACTAGCTCGAGCGGGTAATATGGACGGGATCCCGTATATATAACCCGCCAATACAATTCAAACACCTGCACAACACACACACTCACTCAGCCCAAAGGACCGTTCACCTAACCCAAGGTTCATAAAGCTTATATATTTCACCAAAGTTACGTACGTGACACGCACGTACGGGCAAGCGATCAAATGTTTGGAAGCGCGCGGGTGGGACCTGATATTCAGCTGGGAATGACTACAACAGTAAATAAACACAAGACATACATATACTCTATTAGCCACAACACAACCAGGCTTATATTTAATATGCCACAAATTAATCCCGCATAACAAACACCTAGGTGTTTGTTATGCTAGCTCCTAGCTCCTAGCTACTAGCTCGAGCGGGTAATATGGACGGGATCCCGTATATATAACCCGCCAATACAATTCAAACACCTGCACAACACACACACTCACTCAGCCCAAAGGACCGTTCACCTAACCCAAGGTTTATAAAGCTTATATATTTCACCAAAGTTACGTACGTGACACGCACGTACGGGCAAGCGATCAAAGGTTTGGAAGCGCGCGGGTGGGACCTGATATTCAGCTAGGAATGACTACAACAGTAAATAAACACAAGACATATATATACTCTATTAGTCACAACACAACCAGGCTTATATTTAATATGCCACAAATTAATCCTGCATAACAGTGGTATGCTAGCTCCTAGCTCCTATCTCGAGCTAGTTATAGCAAGCGATCAAATGTTTGGAAGCACAGCTACGTACTCACGGCATCGCGTCTGTGTATCCAAATCAAAGTCCTCCTGGTTAGAGTCTCTGTTGTCCGAGTTCTTCGATCTTGACTGCATCTTTCGGGAATGTAAACAATGAAACACCGGCTGTGTTGTGTTGCTGACTTCCCTCGCAAAATATCCGCTTCGCACCGACAACTTTCTTCTTTTGCTTGCTCAGCTTCTTTCTCCATAATGCAATGAACAAATTGCAACAGATTCACCAACACAGATGTCCAGAATACTGTGGAATAATGAGATGAAAACAGAGCTATTTCGTATTGGCTTCAATGGGGAAGCCATACCTCTGTTAAACTGGCGCATACGTCATCATACCGAGACGTTTTCAAGCGGAAGCGTGGCGGGAAATTTAAAATTGCACTTTATAAGTTAACCCGGCCGTATTGGCATGTGTTGCAATGTTAAGATTTCATCATTGATATATAAACTATCAGACTGTGTGGTCGGTAGTAGTGGGTTTAAGTAGGCCTTCAAACACCAGAATTTTGTGGAAAAAAAATAAATAAATACATAAATTTTTAAAAAAGCCTTTTAACAAAGACTTAAAACGCATGTTGTCCAACATTCTTATACAAATCCTTTTTATTTATTTATTTATTTTTAATTTTTATCAGTAGCCGCTTATAAGTCGTATTAATTGTGGCTGTGACTTTTAATGTGCTTGTAAGTGTTGGTTGGACATTTACTGGCTAATTGTCCCCAGTGAAGCGCACACTAACAGTATGTCGTTAGGACAGTCGCGCAACATCACAGAATCAAGGTGACAACCCTGCGCCTATTTTCCTTGCTGATGACCACTTTCATGCGTCAGCGATCACTTAAGATGTTCCTCTGAGCGACGCTGCAACCTTTAGTAGCACCGGCCTGACGACCAGGACTCCGATTTCATATTCCTTATTGTATTAATTACACACAATATGTTTGTCCTGTCCAGCCACTCAGGCAAATCATATTTTTGATGTAGATGAGAGGTGTCAATGTCGTTTTCACTGAGGGCCACTTCGCAGTTATATTAGGGCCGCTTCTAACAGTCTATTGGTGGAAGTTGCTTCCTCGCAGTCCCACTGTCAGACACGACCACAGAAGCCCAGCGTGCAGGTTTTAACAAGGTTTTGATAATCATATGTTTTCACAAAGTTTTCTCTACAAACCCCGTTTCCATATGAGTTGGGAAATTGTGTTAGCTGTAAATATAAACGGAATACAATGATTTGCAAATCCTTTTCAACCCATATTCAGTTGAATGCACTACAAAGACAACATATTTGATGTTCAAACTCATCAACTTTATTTTTATTTTTTGCAAATAATAATTAACTTAGAATTTCATGGCTGCAACACGTGCCAAAGTAGTTGGGAAAGGGCATGTTCACCACTGTGTTACATGGCCTTTCCTTTTAACAACACTCAGTAAACGTTTGGGAACTGAGGAGACACATTTTTGAAGCTTCTCAGGTGGAATTCTTTCCCATTCTTGCTTGATGTACAGCTTAAGTTGTTCAACAGTCCGGGGGTCTCCGTTGTGCTATTTTAGGCTTCATAATGCGCCACACATTTTCAATGGGAGACAGGTCTGGACTACAGGCAGGCCAGTCTAGTACCCGCACACTTTTACTATGAAGCCACGTTGATGTAACACGTGGCTTGGCATTGTCTTGCTGAAATAAGCAGGGGCGTCCATGATAACGTTGCTTGGATGGCAACACATGTTGCTCCAAAACCTGTATGTACCTTTCAGCATTAATGGCACCTTCACAGATGTGTAAGTTACCCATGTCTTGGGCACTAATACACCCCCATACCATCACACATGCTGGCTTTTCAACTTTGCGCCTATAACAATCCGGGTGGTTCTTTTCCTCTTTGGTCCGGAGGACACGACGTCCACCGTTTCCAAAAACAATTTAAAATGTGGACTCGTCAGACCACAGAACACTTTTCCACTTTGCATCAGTCCATCTTAGATGAGCTCAGGCCCAGCGAAGCCGACGGCGTTTCTGGGTGTTGTTGATAAACGGTTTTCGCCTTGCATAGGAGAGTTTTAACTTGCACTTACATATGTAGCGACCAACTGTAGTTACTGACAGTGGGTTTCTGAAGTGTTCCTGAACCCATGTGGTGATGTCCTTTACACACTGGTGTCGCTTGTTGATGCAGTACAGCCTGAGGGATCGAAGGTCACGGGCTTAGCTGCTTACGTGCAGTGATTTCTCCAGATTCTATGAACCCTTTGATGATATTGCGGACCGTAGATGGTGAAATCCCTAAATTCCTTGCAATAGCTGGTTGAGAAAGGTTTTTCTTAAACTGTTCAACAATTTGCTCACACATTTGTTGACAAAGTGGAGACCCTCACCCCGTCCTTGTTTGTGAACGACTGAGCATTTCATGGAATCTACTTTTATACCCAATCATGGCACCCACCTGTTCCCAATTTGCCTGTTCACCTGTGGGATGTTCCAAATAAGTGTTTGATGAGCATTCCTCAACTTTATCAGTATTTATTGCCACCTTTCCCAACTTCTTTGTCACGTGTCGCTGGCATCGAATTCTAAAGTTAATGATTATTTCCACCAAAAAAAAATGTTTATCAGTTTGAACATCAAATATGTTGTCTTTGTAGCATATTCAACTGAATATGGGTTGGAAATGATTTGCAAATCATTGTATTCCGTTTATATTTACATCTAACACAATTTCCCAACTCATATGGAAACGGGGTTTGTATTTGCATGCATAAATACATTTCACTTCAGAAAATACCTCCATTTTTCGATATTCGGAATAACGTTCTGCTGTTTTATCACACAAAGTCGACGTCACCGCTACACGACTTCTTCTTTTGCTATTACCAGTGGTGTTGAAAATTGAACAAACAGGCTTCAAGACTAAAACTGAACTTGAAGAGGAGGAGTGCGCCACTCTCCCCGACATAAACAAAAGGGCTCGCCGGTACTTTATGACTAAGCCGCCGAACAGGACAGGTTAGAAATAATAAATAGGTTCACAATCCAGAGGATCATTTTTTTATGTGCGCTGTAACGCTGGTGATTCTGAAAAGGGTATCGGAGTTGTTAGAGCTGTCGTCAAAGGTTATTACTGATACCAACTTCAACTTTTGACCAGTTGCCGGCGGGACCCACGTCGATAAATCCTCACCGCCGGTTTTCCCCTCGTGTTTAACGCCCGTGACTGATTCCCATCAGCGAGGTCTGTTCTTTTTCTCCTTGTCGCTCAATAGCGTGACATTTACGGGCGGGAACGAGAAACACCACATTTCTCTTCGCCGCGACTTTAATTGTCGCCGGGCGGATTATCCAATTCCGGCCCGTAAAGTAGGGAATCTAATAGAAGGCACTTTCACACATAAACTACTTGTTCGTCGGCGGTAATGGCACTCTGACGGCGTCGTCCCGAGGAGGTCAAGCCAAGGTTTTCCACGTTTGTCCAACATATTGATCAGAATGTGCCGGCGGGGGAATGAGAGGTCGCCAGGTGAAGAGCTAAATCAAAGGCGAAATGCTAACAGCTCGGCGGAGCGGGGGGAGGCGGCGCTCGGCTCGTGGCGATGATGTGGAAAAGTTGAGAAGTAATTAGGTTGACGCCGCTCAGGTGTGTGTTGCAAGTGGAAGCAAAACACACACCTGCAGTGACATGCTTCCTTTTACCCCTTTACATACATTATGCATGTTTTTAATGAGGCCGGGTGATTCATTCTAGATCTTTCTTTTTTTTTTTTTTTTTTTTTTTTTTTTTTTTAACTCATGCCAGGACCCAGCGAGAAAGCAGATTTTTAATTCAGGAGTGGTATCGGTGTGGATCAGTGGTCCCCATGTACATAGGCACCGATCCCGTAGGTACCACTCCTAAATTAAAATTCTTGATCTTTCTTTTTTTTTTAATCTTTTATTATTTATTTATTACGGAGCCCCTAAAGCAGGGGTCACCAACCTTTTTGAAACCAAGAGCTACTTCTTGGGTAGTGATTAATGCGAAGGGCTACCAGTTTGATACACACTTAAATAAATTGCCAGAAATAGCCAATTTGCTCAATTTACCTTTAACTCTATGTTATTATTAATAATTAATGATATTTACACTTAATTGAACGGTTTAAAAGAGGAGAAAACACGAAAAAAATGACAATTACATTTTGAAACGTAGTTTATCTTCAATTTCGACTCTTTAAAATTCAAAATTCAACCGAAAAAAAGAAGAGAAAAACTGGCTAATTCGAATCTTTTTGAAAAAATAAAAACAATAATTTATGGAACATCATTAGTAATTGTTCTTGATTAAGATTAATTTTAGAATTTTGATGACATGTTTTAAATAGGTTAAAATCCAATCTACACTTTGTTAGAATATATAACAAATTGGACCAAGCTATATTCCTAACAAAGACGAATCATTATTTCTTCTAGATTTTCCAGAACAAAAATTTTAAAAGAAATTCAAAAGACTTTGAAATAAGATTTAAATTTGATTCTACAGATTTTCTAGATTTGCTAGAATATTTTTTTTGAATTTTAATCATAATAAGTTTGAAGAAATATTTCACAAATATTCTTCGTCGAAAAAACAGAAGCTAAAATGAAGAATTAAATTAAAATGTATTTATTATTCTTAAAAATAAATTTACTTGAACATTGATTTACATTGTCAGGAAAGAAGAGGAAGGAACTTAAAAGGTAAAAAGGTATATGTGTTTAAAAATCCTAAAATTATTTTTAAGGTTGTATTTTTTCTCTAAAATTGTCTTTCTGAAAGTTATAAGAAGCAAAGTAAAAAAATGTATGCATTTATTTAAACAAGTGAAGACCAAGTCTTTAAAATATTTTCTTGGATTTTCAAATTCTATTTGAGTTTTGTCTCTCTTAGAATTAAAAATGTCGGGCAAAGCGAGACCAGCTTGCTAGTAAATAAAGACAATTTCAAAAATAGAGGCAGCTCACTGGTAAGTGCTGCTATTTGAGCTATTTTTAGAACAGGCCAGCGGGCTACTCATCTGGTCCTTACGGGCTACCTGATGCCCGCGGGCACCGCGTTGGTGACCCCTGCCCTAAAGGGACATGGAGAATTTTTTTTTTTTTAGACATGCATGCGCACGAGATAGTTTCATTTATCATCCGTTGAAGGACATCAAACGGTGCAGACTACACATATCTCTTATGTTTGACTGCCATCTACTCGTCACACTTATCATTACACTATGTAGCAAATAAAATTGCTTCGAGGTCGGTAAGCTCAACCAAATGTATTCCTTACATTGGTTATAAGGCGCACTGTCGAGTTTTGAGAAGAAAAACATGCCTTTAAGTGCGCCTTATAGTCCGGAATATACGGTACCTAATAATTGTGCACCACCTTGATATCAGATATTGATCCCCTGAGGCCACACGTGTAATTATTTGTAGCCTATTCTACTTTTTTTTTTTTTGGCATGAATGAAGTATTTTTTAGATGATACCAAACAAATCAGAGCATGTTGTTCAGTATCGTGGCAAACACTGATGGTCTCGGCCTCAGGCAGCATTACTGTGTTGTATTAAACGAGTGTAAAGGTGACTATGTGGGTGGTATTTCATGTCTAGAGGGCTCTCATAATGTTGAAAACCATATTTACAAGGCTGTAAACACATTATTTCATGCTCTAGCTCAGGGGTCACCAACGAGGTGCCCGCGGGCACCACGTCGCCCGTAAGGACCAGATGAGTCGCCCGCTGGCCTGTTCTAAAAATAGCTCAAATAGCAGCACTTACCAGTGACCTGCCTCTATTTTTGAAATTGTATTTATTTACTAGCAAGCTGGTCTCGCTTTGCCCGACATTTTTAATTCTAAGAGAGACAAAACTCAAATAGAATTTGACAATCCAAGAAAATATTTTAAAGACTTGGTCTTCACTTGTTTAAATAAATGCATTTTTTTTTTTTACTTTGCTTCTTATAACTTTCAGAAAGACAATTTTAGAGAAAAAAATACAACCTTAAAAATAATTTTAGGATTTTTAAACACATATACCTTTTTACCTTTTAAATTCCTTCCTCTTCTTTCCTGACAATGTAAATCAATGTTCAAGAAAATTTATTTTTAAGAATAATAAAGACATTTTAATTTAATTCTTCATTTTAGCTTCTGTTTTTTCGACGAATAATATTTGTTAAATATTTCGTCAAACTTATTATGATTCAAATTCAAAAAAATCATTCTGGCAAATCTACAAAATCTGTAGAATCAAATTGAAATCTTCTTTCAAAGTCTTTTGAATTTCTTTTAAAAATGTTGTTCTGGAAATTCTAGAAGAAATAATGATTTGTCTTTGTTAGAAATATAGCTTGGTCCAATTTGTTATATATTCTAAAAAAGTGTAGATTGGATTTTAACCTATTTAAAACATGTCATCAAAATTGTAAAATGAATCTTAATCAGGAAAAATTACTAATGATGTCCCATAAATTATTTTTTTAATTTTTAATGTTTTCTGGTCCCTGGTTACATCACTGAAGCTGTGGCTGAGGGAAGGGGGGGGGGAGGGGGGGGGGTAATCTCGACAGCTCCAGTTAGACACAATATATGATTATACAAGAAATGCAAATGTGTTGACGCTGGCGATATCGCCTTGTCTCTGCTCTGTCTGCGTCACGGCGGTGTTCGGCCTTGGCAGTCAGCAAGCCGTCCCTGGACACAGACACTGATACCAGACTGGCTTGCAATCTTTTGGATTGCCAGCTTTTGCACGGACAAAGAAAAATACCACTTCAGCACAATTGATAATAACTATAGCAACGGCCCTTAACCGTAAGAGTTGTGTGATAATATATACATAATTATTCTAACAATGTTAAAATATTCAACACTCTACTGCCATCTGGCAGCTAAAGTGAATAGCGCATGTTTCATGGTAAACCGCGACAAACGGGGCCAGATGAGTCCCCTTCCTGCTGTGGTAAGGCAGTACAGTTTGAATTGGCCATTGAGTCAGAGCTCACACTGCCGATTGCAGAAATGACCACTTGCCGCCATTGTAACATTCGCCGATAGTTCAACCTTGGCGTCGGTCCGCGCTCTCGTGAGCGCCGGTGTCATTTATCCCGAGCGTTGTTCTCGACACGCGAGATGGAGAGCCCACTCAGCCCACCAGCTAACGACCACACGGCTCGGTAGCCAGGAGAGAATGCGTCATCACTTATTGATGCCTTCGCCGTAGACCCACGCACGGATCAGCGGCGATGCGTGCAGCTGTATTCGCTACTGCCTAAACACCGTGATTGAGTGCTTTTAGTGTTTGGTTTTTTTTTGATAAAGGAGATCGGCGAGTGTCCACTCCTCGTGTTTGCACAAGCTGCAATAACAAATCCCGGGAGAAAAAAAACCAAAAAAAAAAACCAACCTTTTCAAGGAACCCGTCTTGTTTGTTTGGATGTAAAAACAAGGGGAAGATGGTGCAGGATGACAAGGTTCATTAAAGCAAAAACAAGCACCCCGATAACTCAGCATAACTTTGAAGACGTTTGGAGGAAAACTCTTTGTGGGGTGAGAGGGGGGGGGGGAACAAACGAGAAGCGGGGAATAATTTGCCTGGGAAAAAAACGTCAAACAGAACAAACACGGCGGATGTAATGAATGGTGGAGTCTGCCAGGCTTGAACAAACATGGAGGTGCGGGAGGAGGAAGCGGCTGGTGAGATCAAGAAGGAGTCTGACGCCGAAAACCTGAACCAGAAACCAGAACATCACAAAACGCTCCTAAAGGTCAACTTAATTAACGGTATTGCTCGGTTGGCTAGAGTGGCCGTGCCAGCAACTTGAGGGTTCCAGGTTCGATCCCCGCTTCCTTGTTCAACCCTTTTTCGATTACGCTTGCACCTCCTGGTACCCTAGCACCTCCAAAACCCTCAAATCTAGACTCCAAACATACCAGAACAAGCTATTCAGATTACTTCTAGACCTCCACCCCAGATCACACCTCACTCCAACCCACTTCTCCAAAGTGGGCCGGCTCAGGGTGGAGGACAGAGTAAAACAACTTGCACTGAGCCTGGTCTATAAAATACGCTACACCTCCCTGATACCGAAGTACATGTCAAACTACTTCCTTAACGTAAATGACCGCCATAACCACAACACCAGGGGGAGCTCCACAAACCATGTTAAACCCAGATTCCGATCTACCAAAGGTCTAAACTCATTCTCCTTCTATGCCACATCAATATGGAATGCACTCCCAACAGGTGTAAAAGGCCTACTGAAAGCCACTACTACCGATCACGCAGTCCGACAGTTTATGTATCAATGATGAAATCTTAACATTGCAACACATGCCAATACGGCCGGGTTAACTTGTAAAGTGCAATTTTAAATTTCCCGGGAAACTTCCGGTTGAAAACGTCTAGGTATGATGACGTATGCGTGTGATGTCAATGGTTGAAGCGGAAGTATTGGGACACATTGAATCCAATACAAACAGCTCTGTTTTCATCGCAAAATTCCACAGTATTCTGGACATCTGTGTTGGTGAATCTTTTGCAATTTGTTTAATGAACAATGAAGACTGCAAAGAAGAAAGCTGTAGGTGGGATCGGTGTATTAGCGGCTGGCTGCAGCAACACAACCAGGAGGACTTTGAGTCGGATAGAAGACGCGCTATCCGACGCTAGCCGCCGACCGCATCGACGATCGGGTGAAGTCCTTCGTCGCGCCGTCGATCACTGGAACGCAGGTGAGCACGGGTGTTGATGAGCAGATGAGGGCTGGCGTAGGTGGAGCGCTAATGTTTTTATCATAGCTCTGACGAGGTCCTGTAGCTAAGTTAGCTTCAATGGCGTCGTTAGCAACAGCATTGCTAGGCTTCGACAGGCGGCACAGCACTAACCGTGTAGTTACAGGTCCAGTGTTTGGTTCGGTGTCTCCTGATAGTAGTATTGTTGATCTGCTGTCTATCCTTCCAGTCAGGGGCTTATTTCTTTTGTTTCTATCTGCATTTAAGCACGATGCTTTCACGTTAGCTCCGTAGCTAAAGTGCTTCACCGATGCATTCTCATGGAGATAAAAGTCACTGTGAATGTCTATTTCGCGTTCTCGACTCTCATTTTCAAGAGGATATAGTATCCCAGGTGGTTTAAAATATAAATCCGTGACCCACAATAGAAAAAGGAGAAAGTGTGGAATCCAATGAGCCAGCTTGTACCTAAGTTACGGTCAGAGCGAAAAAAAGATATGTCCTGCACTGCACTCTAGTCCTTCAGTCTCACGTTCCTCATCCACAAATCTTTCATCGTCACTTTCTTGGTCCGAATCGCTCTCGCTGCTGGTGTAAACAATGGGGAAATGTGAGGAGCCTTTCAACCTGCGACGTCACGCTACTTCCGGTACAGGCAAGCCGTTTTTTATGAGCGACCAAAAGTTGTGAACTTTATCGTCAATGTTCTCTACTAAATCCTTTCAGCGAAAATATGGCAATATCGCAAAATGATCAAGTATGACACATAGAATGGATCTGCTATCCCCGTTTAAATAAACAAAATGTCATTTCAGTAGGCCTTTAAAGAAAGGGCGTCTCTATCCTCCTTCAAAACCGCACTAAAACAACACCTCCAGGCAACTTCAACCCTTGACTAACACCCTCCCCCCACCACATCCCACCTCCCCGGATTGTAAATAACCAAATTTAAATAATCAAATGTATTTCTAATGTATATACTTGGTCTTATGCTATCTGAACTCACTATGTTCACTGCTCGCTGTACATATCCTACCAAGTCAGACCTACACTGTTTCAATGTCCATTTCTCTGATGATGCAATTGTTGATGACTGAAGTGCTGATATCAACCAAACCCTCCTCATCCCACCCCCTGGATTGTAAATAATGTAAATAATTCAATGTTTATACTCTGATGATTAACTTGTGTGATGACTGTATTATGCTGATAGTATATATTTGTACCTTGAATTGATTATGTGGACCCCGACTTAAACAAGTTGAAAAACTTATTCGGGCGTTACCATTTAGTGGTCAATTGTACGGAATATGTACTGTACTGTGCAATCTAGTAATAAAAGTTCCAATCAATCAATCAAATTCCGCCATCCTAGTCACTGCCGTTATGTCCTGGGCATGACGCTAAAGTGCCTCCGGCAGTGGAGGCCCCTCTATGGGGTCTTGGGGCACTAGGAGGTTAACCCCTTTACTACTGTTACCCCAGGTGGCCCTTGGCAAAGGCCTAGTACCTGACTGCCCCCTAGCCAGGGATACGGTGAAGAGAAAAAGCGCTATATGAATATAATTCACTTCACTTCACTTCGGCTACCCAAAATTTTTGAAAGAGCCATATTGGACCGAAAATACAAAACAAAAATCTGTCTGGAAACTTAAAAAAATGTAATATAAGTGTTGTACGAATGCAGCTGAGATAGTCTCCAGACCCCCCACGATCCCAAAAGGGACAAGCGGTAGAAAATGGATGGATGGATGGATGTTATAATGAAGGCATCACATGACGTAAGTGTCTATATTAGCTATTAGTGTTGTAACGATACCAACATTTTGGTACCTTTACCGGTACTAAAATTATTTCGGTACTTTTCAGTACTTTTGTAAATAAAGGGTAACCCATTATTATTGGCTTTATTTTAACAAAAAATCTTACTGTACATTAAACATATGTTTATTATTGCAGTTAAGTCCTTAAATAAAATAGTGAACATACTAGACAACTTGTCTTTTAGTAGTAAGTAAACAAACAAAGGCTCCTAAATTAGTCTGCTGATATATGCAGTAACATATTGTGTCATTTATCATTCTATTATTTTGTCAACATTATTAAGGACAAGTGGTAGAAAATGAATTATTAATCTACTTGTTCATTTACTGTTAATATCAGCTTACTTTCCCTTTCAACATGTTCTATATACACTTCTGTTAAAATGTAATATTCACTTATTCTTCTGCTGTTTGGATACTTTACATTGGATGATACCACAAATGTGTGTATCGATCCGATACCAAGTACAAACCCCGTTTCCATATGAGTTGGGAAATTGGGTTGGATGTAAATATAAACGGAATACAATGATTTGCAAATCATTTTCAACCCATATTCAATTGAATGCACTACAAAGACAACATATTTGACGTTCAAACTCATAAATTTTTTTTTTTTTTTTGCAAATAATAATTAACTTAGAATTTCATGGCTGCAACACGTGCCAAAGTAGTTGGGAAAGGGCATGTTCACCACTGTGTTACATGGCCTTTCCTTTTAACAACACTCAGTAAACGTTTGGGAACTGAGGAGACACATTTTTGAAGCTTCTCAGGTGGAATTCTGTCCCATTCTTGCTTGATGTACAGCTTAAGTTGTTCAACAGTCCGGGGGTCTCCGTTGTGGTATTTTAGTCTTCATAATGCGCAACACATTTTCAATGGGAGACAGGTCTGGACTACAGGCAGGCCAGTCTAGTACCCGCACTCTTTTACTATGAAGCCACACTGTTGTAACACGTGGCTTGGCATTGTCTTGCTGAAATAAGCAGGGGCGTCCATGGTAACGTTGCTTGGATGGCAACATATGTTGCTCCAAAACCTGTATGTACCTTTCAGCATTAACGGCGCCTTCACAGATGTGTAAGTTACCCATGCCTTGGGCACTAATACACCCCCATACCATCACAGATGCTGGCTTTTCCACTTTGCGCCTATAACAATCCGGATGGTTCTTTTCCTCTTTGTTCCGGAGGACACGACGTCCACAGTTTCTAAAAAAAATTTGAAATGTGGACTCGTCAGACCACGGAACACTTTTCCACTTTGTATCAGTCCATCTTAGATGAGCTCAGGCCCAGCGAAGCCGACGGCGTTTCTGGGTGTTGTTGATAAACGGTTTTCGCCTTGCATAGGAGAGTTTTAACTTGCACTTACAGATGTAGCGACCAACTGTAGTTACTGACAGTGGGTTTCTGAAGTGTTCCTGAGCCCATGTGGTGATATCCTTTACACACTGATGTCGCTTGTTGATGCAGTACAACCTGAGGGATCGAAGGTCACGGGCTTAGCTGCTTACGTGCAGTGATTTCTCCAGATTCTCTGAACCCTTTGATGATATTACGGAGCGTAGATGGTGAAATCCCTAAATTCCTTGCAATAGCTGGTTGAGAAAGGTTTTTCTTAAACTGTTCAACAATTTGCTCACGCATTTGTTGACAAAGTGGAGACCCTCGCCCCGTCCTTGTTTGTGAATGACTGAGCATTTCATGGAATCTACTTTTATACCCAATCATGGCACCCACCTGTTCCCAATTTGCCTGTTCACCTGTGGGATGTTCCAAATAAGTGTTGGATGTGCATTCCTCAACTTTATCAGTATTTATTGCCACCTTTCCCAACTTCTTTGTCACGTGTCGCTGGCATCGAATTCTAAAGTTAATGATTATTTCCACCAAAAAAAAATGTTTATCAGTTTGAACATCAAATATGTTGTCTTTTTAGCATATTCAACTGAATATGGGTTGGAAATGATTTGCAAATCATTGTATTCCGTTTATATTTACATCTAACACAATTTCCCAACTCATATGGAAACGGGGTTTGTAGTTACAGGATCATACATTGGTCATATTCAAAGTCCTCATGTGTCCGGGGACATCTTTCCTTAGTTTATAAACATAATATACATTTAAAAAAAAAGGCGGGTGTTTGGAATACCTGCAGAACAAGATCCTGTCTAATCGTGTATGTTCAGTGGCTGCATGTCAACGTGTTCAGGTGTCCAAAGGAGAAGGAAGACGGCGTGCAGGCTGGCGAGCGACTGTATATGACACCAGTGACAGGCCTCATCCCATTTTTCTCCCCGCTCCGGTGTGACGGGTCAAAGGTTACGGCTCAATCCCATCTCATCATAGCTCCCCCTTGTTCATCATCCCTGCCCTCGTCCCGCTCCATCCATCCATCTATCCCTTTTACACCTCTAATGGAGCCTCCTCCCAGCTTCATCACACCGCCGTCCGTAATGGAATCACGCCCGAGCGTACATCCCTCCCTCCATGTTTTTCCTCCCTCGAACGTCTTCTCCCTTTGTCTTCCCCAAAGAGCTGCCGTCGAGGCACTCAACCCTGCCGGGAGGACGACGTCTTCATTTTATGCTAATGCCGCCGGGGTTCTTTGCAAATTTACCACTGCATTCATTATGAGCACAATCCAATCAGACGTCAGAAACTCAGCTTTTACAAAAGTGAAAATAGTTGGTATCCATGGGGACGCATTTGATTGGGAACAGTTTTGGAAAATAGGTTTTCGTGTCTTTTGCATCATATTGAGTGTTTACCACATAATTGGAGATAATGGATGCATGCAAAAGATGCTTTATGGCATTATAAATAGAAGAATAGAATGGACATTTTTGTCATTATATTTGCATATAACGAGATGAAGGACTCCAACTTAAAGTGCGGTAGTGGAGAAAACTATGGAATAAAAATAAATCACACAAGTAGTAATAAGGTAAAAAATAAGAATTGAAATAAACAGACTACTATCCAATAAAAACAATAATAATGCTATAACAATGGTGTTTTTTTCACCGAGACAAGTGGATCAGTGACACATGCTCATAAACAAATCGAGACGATTGGGTTCATAAGGCTTCGGAAGACATAACAGTAGAACTTTTGTACAAAACCCAAAACCAGTGAAGTTGGCACGTTGTGTAAATGGTAAATAAAAACAGAATACAAACCCCGTTTCCATATGAGTTGGGAAGTTGTGTTAGATGTAAATACAAACGGAATACAATGATTTGCAAATCCTTTTCAAACCATATTCAGTTGAATATGCTACAAAGACAACATATTTGATATTCAAACTGATAAACATTTTTTTTTTTTTTGCAAATAATCATTAACTTTAGAATTTGATGCCAGCTACATGGGACAAAGACATTGGGAAAGGTGGCAATAAATACTGATAAAGTTGAGGAATGCTCGTCAAACACTTATTTGGAACATCCCACAGGTGTGCAGGCAAATTGGGAACAGGTGGGTGCCATGATTGGGTGTAAAAGTAGATTCCATGAAATGCTCAGTCATTCACAAACAAGGATGGGGCGAGGGTCACCACTTTGTCAACAAATGTGTGAGCAAATTGTTGAACAGTTTAAGAAAAACCTTTCTCAACCAGCTATTGCAAGGAATTTAGGGATTTCACCATCTACGGTCCGTAATATCATCAAAGGGTTCAGAGAACCTGGAGAAATCACTGCACGTACGCAGCTAAGCCTGTGACCTTCGATCCCTCAGGCGGTACTGCATCTAAAACCGACATCGATGTGTAAAGGATATCACCACATGGGCTCAGGAACACTTCAGAAAACCACTGTCAGTAACTACAGTTGGTCGCTACATCTGCAAGTGCAAGTTAAAACTCTACTATGCAAAGCGAAAGCCATTTATCAACAACACCCTTCGCTGGGCCCGAGCTCATCGAAGTTTTACTGATGCAAAGTGGAAAAGTGTTCTGTGGTCTGACGAGTCCACATTTCAAATTGTTTTTGGAAACTGTGGGCGTCGTGTCCTCCGGAACAAAGAGGAAAAGAACCTTCCGGATTGTTATAGGCGCAAAGTTCAAAATCCAGCATCTGTGATGGTATGGGGGTGTATTAGTGCCCAAGGCATGGGTAACTTACACATTAACGCTGAAAGGTACATACAGGTTTTAGAGCAACATATGTTGCCATCCAAGCAACGTTACCATGGACGCCCCTGCTTATTTCAGCAAGACAATGCCAAGCCACGTGTTACAACAGCGTGGCTTCATAGTAAAAGAGTGCGGGTACTAGACTGGCCTGCCTGTAGTCCAGACCTGTCTCCCTTTAAAATTGTGTGGCACAATATGGAGCGTAAAATACCACAATTTGTTGTTAAAAGGAAAGGCCATGTAACACAGTGGTAAAAAACTTTTTTTGCTTTGTTTTTCAACCGATCTTGTTAAGATTTTCCACACGTGTGATTGTCAGTCCACTCAATACGCGTAGCAAATTCGGTGGCGATACGGCGAAGCACCTTCAAGTTATTTGA
>NC_084738.1:62726258-62756258 GCF_033978785.1 Entelurus aequoreus | reverse complement strand
TAACAACATATGAACGTCTCTCCTCTTTTATGTGGGATTTACAATATCAACTATGAACAATAAAACACTGAATATTAACAACACATGACCGTCACTCCTCTTTTACGTGGGATTTACAATATTACTATGAACAATAAAACACTGAATATTAACGACATTTGAACGTCGCTCCTCTTTTATGTGGGATTTACAATATTAACTACGAACAATAAAACACTGAATATTAACAACATATGAACGTCGCTCCTCTTTTACTTCTCAGACCAGCTCCTCGATTGTTTTGTATCTTTTACAATCAAGCAAAACACAACAAAAATGTAAAAAAAACGGTAGAATATAAATGCAAAGTGTAATAAAAACCTATAATATGATATATTATCACGTAAAAATCAGCTTCCGCATCTGTTACTGACACATGCGTTTCAGGCTAGCTGCTCTGAAAAAAAACCCACCCATTCTGCTTTGTTTCTGGTCTGAGCTGCTGTGACGTAGACTAAAAACGTTATGACAGACCGCCTCAAAAAAAACGGAATGGAATTTTATTAGGGATGTCTGACGTTTATTAGGCCGATATCCGATATTCCGATATTGTCCAACTCTTAATTACTGATACTGATATCAACCGATACCGATATAAACTGATACAGATACAACAGTCATGGAATTAACACATTATTATGCCTAATTTGGACAACCAGGTATGGTGAAGATAAGGTCCTTTTTTTTTAAATAATACAATAAAATAAGATAAATAAATTATTATTATTATATTATTATTTTTTATGTTGATATAATAAAAAAAATAAAAACAATTTTAAAAAACGATACCGATAATAAAAAAACGATATCAATAATTTCCAATATTAAATTTTAAAGCATTTATCGACATCTCTAAATTGTACAGTTTTATACTGAATGGGACACCCAAAATGTACATTAAAATAAAGAAAGTGGGATTTACACTGTATGCCCTGTATGTAGGCATTAGCCAGGCCTCCCTCGCCCGCCTGCAGCTCGTGCAGAACTCTGCTGCTCGTCTGCTAACACAAACCCGCAGACGTGAGCACATCACCCCTGTATTAGCGTCCCTTCACTGGCTCCCTGTGCGTTACCGAATCAGCTTTAAACTCCTTTTATTTGTTTTTAAATGTCATATCTCTCCGACCTCCTTCAGCCTTACTGCCCCACCCGATCCCTAAGATCAGCCGATCAGCTGCTACTGACGGTCCCTGACACAAGGCTGAAGCTTAGAGGTGACAGAGCTTTCGCCGCTGCTGCTCCCAAGCTCTGGAACGACCTACCTCTTAGGCCTCCTCTCTTCCTGTTTTTAAATCTATCTTAAAAACATACTTGTATTCAATGGCTTTTAACACTGAGTGATATCCATCCTGCAATAGCGCCCCATAATACACCTGCTGTGAACCTGTTTTTATGTTTTTATGTTTTTATGTTTTATTTATTTATTTTTATTTTTTTTTATCGTGTTCTGTTTGTGTTGTGTTTGCTCGGTTCTCGTATTACCTTTTAACCTGCCCATTGTACAGCACTTTGGCTACCCCTGTGGTAAATTTTAAATGTGCTTTATAAATAAAGTTGATTTGATTTGATTAACAATATTAACTATGAACAATAAAACACTGAATATTAACAACATATGAACAGCGCTCCTCTTTTACGTGGGATGTGCAATATTAAATTGTTGATGATTTTTTAATTGATTTAGAGGTATAATTGATTGCTCCTATTAGCAGCATTGCTAGCCACCTAGAACTAGCCGATTATTACATGTTAGAAAGCGAAAAACATTTTTACTTTCGTCTTCTTGTCTCTCATAATGATTGTGAACAATAGGCAAAATTCCCCAAAAAAAGTGCAGTTACCCTTTAAGAGACAAATTAGTATTATCTGAATGTTTAAATTACCTTCTTCCTGTCAGAAGTGGGACTGACAGTTTGGTGTTGTTTGGGTTTCTCTGTGTTTAGAATCACTTCCTGTCCCGATGCTCTTGTTTTGTCAGTGTTTCCTGTTTGGCCCCTGTGTTTTGCAGCACCTTTACTTTCAGTGCCATGTCCTGTCAGCACACCTTTTAGTGCTATTTAGTTTCACCTGGGTCCCTCCTTCAGCGTCGGATCATTCTTGCTGTTCCTCGGAGACTGATGTGTGGTTTCTCTATGTTGCACCCTTCCTTGTGAGTGATACATTGCTTTTTTTTTACTTGCATTCCGCCTGCCGTTCCCTGCATCCTTAGGGTCACGCCGAAGCAACGCTCACCGCACCGTGACACTTCCGTTCTAATTTGCAAAAAAATAAATACGTTAATTTCCTTTAGCCTTTGAGCTTGCTTCTCCAGTAAATGACCAGCATTAAAATTATATTTAAAAAAAAATGCAGTTCCCCTTTAAATGCGATCTTTTTATTGTAGAGTTCCAAAAAAAAATGTTGGGTCGACTTCATCCCCCACATTTTCAAACAAGCAAAGTGGCAAAATACTGGCTTGGACTGACACGGTAAAAGAAGGTAGGGTGACAAATGTTCTCCCATGTTATCTCTGTTTGAGGATTCTCTCGTTATGGCCTTCAAGCTGGCCTTTTCCTCGACCTTTTCTTGTGTCGATCACCGTCACCAACCGGGGGAAGGTGTTGCACACTTTGGTCTTTGCCGTCATTTATGACCTAACCTGTAACCCTAATCCGGTCTACAAAAGTGACAACAGGTCTAAGTTGCACCATTTGCACTCTGGAGGAGTCCCAAAAAAGTCTGAATTAGACCCAACATGAGCCCTTTTTCCAGACTCTTTGGGCACATTTTAAATCTTTTAAAGGGGAACTGCATTTATTTTGGAATTTTGCCTATCGCTCACAATGTGAGAGACAGGAACTCATATGTTGTTATTTTTTAAGATTCTAAAGATGATTTAAAAAAAAATGCTTGCAAGATGCAGCTAAGAGGATAGGGGTATCAAAAAAATAAATAAATTAATTGTCTTATTCGTAACGATTGTTAATTCATTTAAAAAAATCCAAAATAGATTTAGAAGAAAAAAATATATATGTATATATATATTTATACTGTGTGTGTGTGTGTGTGTATATATATATATATATATATATATATATATATATATATATATATATATATATACAGTATATATATATATATATATATATATATATATATATATATATATATATATATATATATATATATATATATATATATATATATATATATATATATATATATATATATATATATATATATATATATATATATATATATATATATATATTTAAAGTTAAAGTTAAAGTACCAATGATTGTCACACACACTAGGTGTTCACTGGGCGGTGAGGGGAGCAGTGAACAGAAGCGGTGGCCGTTTTTTTTAGGATTCCAAAGATGATCAAAAAAAAAATGCTTGCAAGATGCAGCTAAGAGGATAGGGGTATCAAAAATAAATAAATTAATTAATTTTACCTTATTCGTAACGATTGTTGATTCATTAAAAAAAATAAAAAATAGATTTAGAATAAAAAATTAAAAAATCATGAATAAATTTAAAAAAAAAAATATATATATATATATATATATATATATATATAAAGTTAAAGTACCAATGATTGTCACACACACACACTAGGTGTCCACTGGGAAGTGAGGGGAGCAGTGAGCCGCAATTGGTGATTTAACCCCCAATTCCAACCCTGGATGCTGAGTGCCAAGCAGGGAGGTAATGGGTCCCATTTTTATAGTCTTTGGTATGACACGGCCGGGGTTTATATTATATATATATATATATATATATATATATATGTATATATATATATATATATATATATATATATATATATATATATATATATATATATATATATATATATATATATATATATATATATATATATTTATATATATATATATACACACACACGTTAGGTCAGGAAAAAACACAGAGGCTATTTCATCCTAACAAGCCTGCTCTTTCCCTGCTCTTCAGGGAGTTTAGGGGAAAATCCCCTGAAGAGCAGGGAAACCTGAGAAACAGGCTTGTAGGGATGATATAGCCTCTGTGTTTTTTCCTGACCTAACGTATATCCCGGTATTGAGCACTGTATAATGGATAAACCACAGTAACCTCGACTATATATATTACATACATATATATATATATATATATATATATATATATATATATATATATATATATATATATATATATATATATATATATATATATATATATATATATATATTTATTTATTTTTTTTTAACATTTTTTTGTGTATTATATTATTTTTTTTCCTTAAAAAAAATCTGTCCTGTCTAGCATCTTTAGTTATTAGTTTGGGTATAATTGTATCAAACAAAGCCAGTTTTCTTTTGAGTGATATAGAAATGTATCAGAGCTGTTTATCTATTTCATGTAGGAATGTAGTCAATCATAAAACTGGTACCCAATGTTATCAAAAAAAAGGATTGATTTTGAATCGATAATCGTTGTGAATGGAGAATCGATTCAGAATCGAATCATTACCCTCATGAATCGAATCAAATCGAATTGTGTGGTGCCCAAAGATGTATTTACATTTATTATATTTATATTTACAGCACTATAATGGTGGTCACAAGTTTTTTATAAGACACAAAACTTCACAAGCTTATCATACGTTTGAATTGCTCATTTCAAAATCACTTTTAACGTTTTAAAGCTTACACATGATATTTTATTTCAATTTTGACTGGTTCCTTTGGCAAATTGTTTTGCTAATGACAAGCAAAAATTACTTATTTAACTTTTGAAACTCTTTAAGAGGGGCATTTTTTCCAGGTAGGTGCATGGAAACAAAAATATGCAGTAAATGAGTGTGTACACGCAAAATCCTCCAGAAGACGCTGCTGGAGATGAGCCACGTAAATAAGACCGCCCACAAAAACGGCGCATCCGGAAACGATTGTCAGAAAGCGGCTGGAAGATGATCTGTAAAACGTCATATATGCAACATTTTGACAAAAGAACCACCATTACATGTTATGTAGACCACAAGGAAGTCTTTTACATTTAGAAAAAATCATAATAATGTGACTCCTTTAATGCGCCTTATAATCCAGTGCGCCTTATATATGAAAAAAGATCGAAACCGGACCATTCATCGGTGGTGCACCTTATAATCCGGTGCGCCCTATGGTCTGGAAAATAGGGTAAATCCTCTGTTAGGATATCCCGTTCCGCCGCGTTTTCCGGATCTTTGTGCAAAACTGTTTGGCGGTGATTTCCCCTTCTTTTGATCTCAGCATCGCGACGGTTTCTCTAGGTTAAGTAAATATCTGGAAAAGAAAGGATTCTTCCCCCAGCTCGGCCCTCCGGAGAACAATTTAACGGAACACGGAGCGATGCAATTGACGGGCAAAGCTGCGGCGGGACCAATTATCACGTTAAATTGTGAGATGGCTCCCAGTTCGGCCGGGAGATTCCTTTGCGGAATCAAACGCAAAAGTCCTGAGTTCACAGGACGGCCGACGTAAAGCTCCGTGTCACTTTGCTTTGGAATCAGTATCACAAATACTTTAATAATCCCCGAGGGGAAATTAAGATTTTCAGCACAATCCAAGTCAAGAGCAGACAAACATTACAGGGAGACAGGACGGGATCAAACATTACAGGGAGGCAGAACAGGATCGCTGATGGGTCTGCCAACTTCCGGCGCCCCTTGCAAAAAAGGTGAGAAACAGGTAGAAAAAGGTGAGAAAAAAAATATTCAGTCTAAGCCTGGGCCCCTGGAGAGGGGGTCGAGACTGAGGCCAAGGAAGAAGAAAAAACCTCAGAGCCATAGCACACATAAACATGTGTGTATGAGGGAAACATCAAAGAACATAAAGGACATTAAAGAGTTCAAGTTAAAGTGCCAATGATTGTCATCACTGCATTTGACCCATCACCCTTGATCACCCTCTAGGAGGTGAGGGGAGCAGTGAGCAGCAGCGGTGGCCGCACCCGGGAATCATTTTTGGTGATTTAACCCCCAATTCCAACCCTTAAAGGCCCACTGAAAGCCACTACTACCGACCACGCAGTCTGATAGTTTATATATCAATGATGAAATCTTAACATTGCAACACATGCCAATACGGCCGGGTTAACTTATAAAGTGAAATTTTAAATTTCCTGCGAAACTTCCGGTTAAAAAAGTCAATGTATGATGACGTATGCGCGTGACGTCAATGGTTGAAGCGGAAGTATTGGGACACATTGTATCCAATACAAAAAGCTCTGTTTTCATCGCAAAATTCCACAGTATTCTGGACATCTGTGTTGGTGAATCTTTTGCAATTTCTTTAATGAACAATGGAGACTGCAAAGAAGAAAGCTGTAGGTGGGATCGGTGTATTAGCGGCTGGCTGCAGCAACACAACCAGGAGGACTTTGACTTGGATAGCAGACGCGCTATCCGACGCTAGCCGCCGACCGCATCGATGATCGGGTGAAGTCCTTCGTCGCTCCGTCGATCGGTGGAACGCAGGGGAGCACAGGTGTTGATGAGCAGATGAGGGCTGGCTGGCGTAGGTGGATAGCTAATGTTTTTAGCATAGCTCTGTGAGGTACCATAGCTAAGTTAGCTTCAATGGCGTCGTTAGCAACAGCATTGTTAAGCTTCGCCAGGCTGGAAAGCATTAACCGTGTAGTTACAGGTCCATGGTTTAATAGTATTGTTGATTTTCTGTCTATCCTTCCAGTCAGGGGTTTATTTCTTTTGTTTCTATCTGCATTTAAGCCCGATGCTATCACGTTAGCTCCGTAGCTAAAGTGCTTCGCCGATGTATTGTCGTGGAGATAAAAGTCACTGTGAATGTCCATTTGGCCGTCTCGACTCTCATTTTCAAGAGGATATAGTATCCGAGGTGGTTTAAAATACAAATCCGTGATCCACAATAGAAAAAGGAGAAAGTGTGGAATCCAATGAGCCAGCTTGTACCTAAGTTACGGTCAGAGCGAAAAAAGATACGTCCTGCACTGCACTCTAGTCCTTCACTCTCACGTTCCTCATCCACAAATCTTTCATCCTCGCTCAAATTAATGGGGTAATCGTCGCTTTCTCGGTCCGAATCGCTCTCTCTGCTGGTGTAAACAATGGGGAAATGTGAGGAGCCCTTCAACCTGTGAGGTCACGCTACTTCCGGTACAGGCAAGGCTTTTTTTATCTGCGACCAAAAGTTGCGAACTTTATCGTCGATGTTCTCTACTAAATCCTTTCAGCAAAAATATGGCAATATCGCAAAATGATCAAGTATGACACATAGAATGGATCTGCTATCCCCGTTTAAATAAAAAATAATCATTTCAGTAAGCCTTTAATGCTGAGTGCCAAACAGGGAGGTAATGGGTCCCATTTTTATAGTCTTTTGTATGACTCGGCCGGTGTTTGAACTCACAACCTACCGATCTCAGGGCGGACACTCTAACCACTAGGCCACTGAAAAGGGTGAAAAGAGCAGAGCTGATGCAACCAGCCACTTCTACACACAGCCACAAAAGTAAAACAACCACAAAAAAACAAAAAAAAACATATACACTGTGGTAGTCTTTGCGGTGTTCCACGCCATCGTCTGCTGGGGTGGAGGGGAGCATGGCCAGAGACAGGAGCAGACCCAACAAAGCAACCAGGACTATATTCAGACCAAATTGACGGTGTGTGTTCGTGGATTCGTCAAATCCAGCTCTTGATTTCAGTAATCTTCCAAAAAGCAAATTCTAATAGAGTTTTGCCGACGTCAACGTCAGTGCTAAAAGAGCTCTGGCGCCGAGAACTGGCACGGGCACCCGGCACTTAATGACTGAGGCTGCGTGGCGCTCCTGCCAGGCCATAATCTTCTCCTGGCACAACCCAATCGAGCGCAGAAATGTTCCTTATCGTGGAGGAACAGCAAACATCCTCCCCCGGCTCCCGACGGACGCCCCACTTAATTGATTTCCAGCCTCCCAAGGCAGCTCGTCGAATGCGTGGCGCTCATTTCCCGGCCGGCCGGGGCTGGTCGGGATGACCGACTGCTGTTTTTTTTAGATTCCACGACGCGATCCAGTGGAAACACTCGCCTTTTCCATTTTTTTTTCTCCTCCTACCTGAGCGCATTGACATCAACAACTCTCTCCGCCAATTAAGTGCCCTTATTTCCCTCAATGCCAGTTAAGCATTCATGTGGTGGAAATTAGATTATACACTCTGCACTGCAGTAAACGTGGGAAATATTCTTTTTTTTTAAATTTTACTGCATCCCTTTTTTTAAACAGAAATATAAAAAAAAACACTGATTTAATTTGCGAAATGAGTCTCGGAACGGAGGAATGTCATGATGAGTCTTTACGAGGAAATATGTGCTTTATTTAGAGGGAGTTTAGTTGGTCCTCACAAGACTAGGCTGTGATTAAATGTAATTAAATGGTGGTGTCCTAAAGAAGGTAATGGAACACCATCTATTCAGGAATTATGCAGTGCATGGAACTCAATCATTTTCTGTTACGCCCTGATTCTCGATTCATTTTCAATACTTTTTTTTTAATAACATCGGGTGCCAGTTCTATGATGAACTAAATGCATCCATAAAATAAATGGTAGTATTATTATTATTATTATTATAATGGGCATCTATCAAACTCAAAACCAGTGAAGTTGGCACGTTGTGCAAATGGTAAATAAAAACAGAATACAATGATTGGAAAATCCTTTTCAACTGATATTCAATTGATTAGACTGCAAAGACAAGATATTTAATGTTCGAACTGAGAAACTTCATTTTTTTTGGGCCGACGGCGTTTCTGGGTGTTGTTGATAAACGGTTTTCGCCTTGCATAGGAGAGTTTTAACTTGCACTTACAGGTGTAGCGTACTGACAGTGGTTTTCTGAAGTGTTCCTGAGCCCATGTGGTGATATCCTTTACACACTGATGTCGCTTGTTGATGCAGTACAGCCTGAGGGATCGAAGCTGCTTACGTGCAGTGATTTCTCCAGATTCTCTGAACCCTTTGATGATATTACGGAGCGTAGATGGTGAAATCCCTAAATTCCTTGCAATAGCTGGTTGAGAAAGGTTTTTCTTAAACTGTTCAACAATTTGCTCACGCATTTGTTCACAAAGTGGTGACCCTTGCCCCATCCTTGTTTGTGAATGACTGAGCATTTCATGGAATCTACTTTTATACCCAATCATGGCACCCACCTGTTCCCAATTGGCCTGTTCACCTGTGGGATGTTCCAAATAAGTGTTTGATGAGCATTCCTCAACTTTATCAGTATTTATTGCCACCTTTCCCAACTTCTTTGTCACGTGTTGCTGGCATCAAATTCTAAAGTTAATGATTATTTGCAAAAAAAAAAAAAATGTTATCAGTTTGAACATCAAATATGTTGTCTTTGTAGCATATTCAACTGAATATGGGTTGAAAATGATTTATTTATTTACATCTAACACAATTTCCCAACTCATATGGAAACAGGGTTTGTAAGTTGAAAAGTATTTGCAAATCATTAAATTCTGTTTTTATTTACCAATTACACAACGTGCCAACTTCACTGGTTTTGGGTTTTGTACATCAACAGCATGATTTGCCTGGCTGGAAAGGACATATGCTATGTTATTTGTACTGTTTTATTAATTACTGGTTCTATTTAATAGATTAAGAATTGTTACAAATAAGAATTGCGATTCAATTTTTTTTTTTGACACCCGTGATAAATAGTATGATTTGTCTATACAATTGTTGTAAATACATCTCTGCATACCATTGTGTCTTAAATGTTTTTTAAGTAAAGAAAACAAGAGAGAAATATAGACCAATTCACAAGATGCTGATTAAACAAGCAGGATTATTGCACAGGTGTGCTTTAGGCTGCCCACAATAAAAGGCCAGTCTGAAATGTGCAGTGTTAGTATGCGGCACAATGCCACAGATGTTGCAGGTTTTGAGGGAGCATGCAGTTGGCATGCTGACTGCAGGAATGTCCACCAGAACTGTTGCCCGTGAACAAAATGTTAATTTCTCTACAACAAGCCGTCTCCCAAGGCGTTTCAGATCATTTTGGCAGTACATCCATCCGGCCTCACAACCGCAAGACCTCCACATCCTTCATGATCGTTTGAGACCAGTTACCCAGACAGCTGCAGCAACAATTGTTTTTTTTTTTAAAACCAAAAATATATGTCTGCACAATCTGTGAGAAACTGTCTTAAGGAAGCCCTCATAGGGCTCTCAACCTGACCGCATTTTGTCGTCGTAACCGACTTGAGTGGGCTAAATGCTCACATTCAATGCTGTCTGGCACGTTGGAGAGGTGTACAATATTTGAGAGGAATAGGTCTTTGAGTAAAAGTTTTAGATCTCTGAGTTCCACTCATGAAAAATGGGAACAAAAACAAAAGTGTCACGTTTATATTTTTGTTCAGTGTATGTGGAAGACCTCGTTAAATGACGTGGTAGACCACATTGGATAGCATGGCGGACCACTTTAAATTAGATGGTGGGCCAAATTAATGTATGTGGCAGGCCACCTTAAATGAATTGACAGACCACATTGGATGGCATGGCGGGCCACATTAAATGACGTGATAAACCACATTAAATGATATGGCGGGCCACAATAAATGCACTGGCGGACCACTTTAAATGACATGAACAACCACATTAAATGATGTGGTGGAACACTTTAAAAGATGTAGCAGACCACATTAAATGGCATGGCAGGCCACTTTAAATGATGTGGCGGACCACTTTAAATGATTTAGCAGACTACATTGGATGGCCGGACTACACTAAATGATGTGATAAACCACATTAAAATAATGTGTTGGGCCAAATTAAATGAAGTGGTAGACCACATTGGATGGCATGGCGGACCACATTAAATGGCATGGGTGGTGGGCCAGATTAAATGAAGCGGTAGACTACATTGGATGGCATGGCGGGCCAATTTAAATGAAGTGACGGACTGCATGCAGTGATGTGGCCAAACACATTAAATGACTTGGCAGGCCATGTAAAATGATGTGACGGACCACGTTAAATTATGTGATGGACCACTTTAAATAATGTGGCAGACCACATTGGCTGGCATCGTGGACAAATAGAAAAGACGTGGCGGACCACGTTAAGTGACATGATAAACTACTTTAAATGTTGTGACGGGCCAATATAAATGATGCAGTGGACCACATTGGATGGCATGATAAACCACATTAAATGATATGGCGGGCCACGATAAATGCACTGGCGGACCTCTTTAAATGACATGAACAACCACATCAAATGATGTGGTGGAACACTTTAAAAGATGTAGCAGACCACATTAAATGGCATGGCAGGCCACTTTAAATGATGTGGTGGACCACTTTAAATGATGTAGCAGACTACATTGGATGGCATGGCTGGCCACAATAAATGAGTTGGCTGACCACATTGAATGACATGGCGGTCCACTTTAAATGATGTGGTGGACCACTTTAAATGATTTAGCAGACTACATTGGATGGCCGGACTACATTAAATGATGTGATAAACCACATTAAAATAATGTGTTGGGCCAAATTAAATGAAGTGGTAGACCACATTGGATGGCATGGCGGACCACGTTAAATGGCATGGGTGGTGGGCCAGGTTAAATGAAGCGATAGACTACATTGGATGGCATGGCGGGCCAATTTAAATGAAGTGACGGACAGCATGCAGTGATGTGGCCAAACACATTAAATGACTTGGCAGGCCATGTAAAATGATGTGACGGACCACATTAAATTATGTGATGGACCACTTTAAATAATGTGGCAGACCACATTGGCTGGCATAGTGGACAAATAGAAAAGACGTGGCGGACCACGTTAAGTGACATGATAAACTACTTTAAATGTCGTGACGGGCCAACATAAATGATGCAGTAGACACACATTAAATGGCATGGGTGGTGGGCCAGATTAAATGAAGCGGTAGACTACATTGGATGGCATGGCGGGCCAATTTAAATGAAGTGACGGACTGCATGCAGTGATGTGGCCAAACACATTAAATGACTTGGCAGGCCATGTAAAATGATGTGACGGACCACATTAGATTATGTGATGGACCACTTTAAATAATGTGGCAGACCACATTGGCTGGCATAGTGGACAAATAGAAAAGACGTGGCGGACCACGTTAAGTGACATGATAAACTACTTTAAATGTTGTGACGGGCCAATATAAATGATGCAGTAGACCACATTGGATGGCATGGCGGACCACTTTAAATGACGTGACGGACCACCTTAAATGATGTGACGGACCACCTTAAGTTATATGGCGGACCACATTAAATGATATGACGGGCCAATTTAAATTTTGTGATGGACCACTTTAAAGGACGTGACGGACCACTTTAAGTGATGTGACGGACCACTTTAAGTGATGTGATGGACCACTTTAGGTGATGTGACGGACCACCTTAAGTGATATGGCGGGCCACATTTAATGAAGTGACGGACCACATTAAATGACATGATGGGCCATTTTAAATGACGTGACGGACCACCTTAAGTGACGTGACGGACCACCTTATGTGATGTGACAGACCATGCTGGACCAAATTAAATGATGTGAGGGACCACGATGATGATGTGACGGGCCACTTTAAATGATGCGACAGACCACTTTAAGGGATGTGACAAACCACATTAAATGACATAGCGGGCCACAATAATGATGTGACGGACCACTTTAAGTGATTTGACGGGTTCCTTTAAGTGATATGGCGGACCACTTTAACCCTTGTGTGGTGTTCGGGTCTGTGGGACCCGTTTTCGATTTTTATTAAAAGAAAAATGATACAATTAATTAATTTTTTGAACTGAGACTCACTGGCTTTGGCTCATTTTCTGTGAAGAACATATATCAAAATACATATTTAATGAACACACACCATACACCCCCCCTTACACAATTCTATTACATATAAGATGTCCGGGGTCCACTGGACCCGGGGCTAATAGAAGTGTGGAAATTGATGTTCTGTGTACCACACGTCTACACACACACAAACAAACACACACACACACACACACACACACACACACACACACACACACACACACACACAGCAGGCCTAGACGGGGAGGACGGAGTGTAGGTACACAGAACATCAGAGGGTCAAATGTGCGACAAAATGAGAGCAGACAGTGTTGACAAACAATGTTGCAACCTTGTGTGGGAACCGCAGGTGCAGAAACACAAAAGAAGAATCCCTGTGGGATGCAGAAACTGGCAGAGAAATTTCCATGCTACGTTCATATTGTTGTTACTCAGCCAGTGTTTGTGGGTCTTAGACTTAGACTTACTTTTTATTGTCATTCAAATTTGAACTTTACAGTACAGATAAGAACGGAATTGCGTTGCATTAGCTGGTTGGCAGTGCAGGATAAAAAGCAATAAGGTTCAGATATAAATAAATAGATTACTGTAAAGATAAATATATTGCACTTTTGCATATGCATCTACGTTTATGGATGTATGTTATATTGTCTTTATATTCCAGCGAGTTCATCCATTTTTGGGGGGAATTGAGGGGATTATTATGATGCGTTCAAGAGTCTTACGGCCTGAGGGAAGAAGCTGTTACAGAACCTGGAGGTTCTGCTACGGAGGCTGCGGAACCTCTTCCTAGAGTCCAGCAGTGAAAACAGTACTTGGTGGGGGTGGGAGGAGTCTCTGCAGATTTTCTGAGCCCTGGTCAGGCAGCGGCATTTTTGCAATCTCCTGGATAGGAGGAAGAGGAGTCCTGATGATCTTTTCCGCCGTCCTCACCACTCTCTGGAGAGACTTCCAGTCTGAGGCATTGCAGGCTCCAGTCCAGACAGACATGCTGTTGGTCAGCAGGCTCTCTATAGTGCCTCTGTAGAATGTGGTGAGAATGGGAGGAGGGAGCTGTGCTCTTTTCATCCGACGCAAAAAGGGAATGCGCTGCTGAGCTCTTTTTACAAGAGCTCCGGTGTGTAGGGACCAGGTCATATTGTCAGTGATCTGCACCCCCAGGAACTTGGTGCTGCTTACCATCTCCACCGCTGTGCCGTTGATGAAGAGTGGAGCGTGGCTGGACTGGTGCTTCCTGAAGTCGACTATGAACTCCTTGGTCTTGTCGACGTTCAGGACCAAGTTGTTGGTTCTGCACCAGTCAACCAGATATTTCACCTACTCCCTGTAGTCCATGTCGTTGTTGTCACTGATGAGGCCCACTACTGTTGTGTCGTCCGCATACTTCACAATGTGGTTAGTAGTGGACCTGACGCAGCAGTCATGGGTCATCAACGTGAACAGCAGCAGACTCAGGACGCAGCCCTGGGGGGAGCCGGTGCTCAAGGAGATGGAACTGGAGGTGTTGTTGCCCTCTCTCACAGACTGGGGTCTGTCTGTGAGGAAGTCAAGCAGCCAGTTGCATAGGGGGGTACTGAATCCAAGGGGGGCCAGTTTGCTCACCAAGTGCTGCGGGATGATGGTGTTGAATGCTGAGCTGAAGTCCAGAAAAAACATCCGCACGTGTGTGTCCTTTCCTTCCAGATGTGCTAAGCTCAGGTGGAGTGCAGAGGAGATGGCGTCTCCGCGATAAGCAAACTGGTATGGGTCGAAAGTGGGGGGAAGTCTGGAGACAATGTATTCCTTTACCAGCCTCTCGAAGCACTTCATTACAGATGTTTTTTGGGATAAATCAGTATTTTAACATAAAAGTGTTTGATTGTGAGGCATTAAAAGCCACAAAATGCAACGGGTCCATCAGACGCACAAACACTGGCTGAGTAACAACAATATGAACACCACACAAGGGTTAAGTGAAATGGCAGACCACTTTAAATTATATGACGGGCCATTTAAATGATGTGAGGGACCACTTTAAATGACATGGCGGACCACGTTAAATGATGTGACGGGCCACTTAAAATGATGTGACGGGCCATTTAAATGATGTGAGGGACCACTTTGATTAAATGATGTGACGGGCCACTTAAAATGATGTGACGGGCCACTTTAAATGATGTGACGGGCCATTTAAATGATGTGAGGGACCACTTTGAATGAGATGGTGGACCACATTAAATGATGTTACAGGCCACCTTAAATTATTTGACAGGCCAATTTAAGTGATGTGACGGGCCAATTTAATGATGTGACGGGCCACTTTAACTTTAACTTAGCTTAACTTTAACTTAACTTAACTTAAATGACGTGACGGACCACCTTAAGTGATGTGACTGACCACTTTAAATGGCACGTTAAATGATGTGACGGGCCACTTTAAATGATGTGACGGGCCATCTTTAAATGATGTGACGGACCACTTTAAGTGATGTGAAGGACCACATTAAATGACATGGCGGACCACATTAAATGATGTGACAGGCCACATTAAGTGATGTGACAGATCACTTTAAATGGCATGCCGGACCACTTTAAATGATGTGACGGGCCACTTTAATGATGTGACGGACCACTTTAAGTGATGTGAAGGACCACATTAAATGATATGGCGGACCACATTAAATGATGTGATGGGCCACTTACAATTATGTGACGGGCCACTTTAAATGATGTGACGGGCCATTTAAATGATGAGGGACCACTTTGAATGACATGGCGGACCACATTAAATGATGTGACAGGCCACCTTAAGTGATGTGACTGACCACTTTAAATGGCATGCCGGACCACTTTAAATGATGTGACGGGCCACTTTAAATGATGTGACGGACCACTTTAAGTGATGTGAAGGACCACATTAAATGACATGGCGGACCACTTTAAATGATGTGACAGGCCACATTAAGTGATGTGACAGATCACTTTAAATGGCATGCCGGACCACTTTAAATGATGTGACGGGCCAATTTAAATGATGTGACGGACCACTTTAAGTGATGTGAAGGACCACATTAAATGACATGGCGGACCACATTAAATGATGTGATGGGCCACTTAAAATTATGTGACGGGCCACTTTAAATGATGTGACGGGCCATTCAAATGATGAGGGACCACTTTGAATGACATGGCGGACCACATTAAATGATGTGACAGGCCACATTAAGTGATGTGACTGACCACTTTAAATGGCATGCCGGACCACTTTAAATGATGTGACGGGCCACTTTAAGTGATGTGAAGGACCACATTAAATGACATGGCGGACCACTTTAAATGATGTGACAGGCCGCATTAAGTGATGTGACAGATCACTTTAAATGGCATGCCGGACCACTTTAAATGATGTGACGGGCCATATTTAAATGATGTGACGGACCACTTTAAGTGATGTGAAGGACCACATTAAATGACATGGCGGACCACATTAAATGATGTGATGGGCCACTTAAAATTATGTGACGGGCCACTTTAAATGATGTGACGGGCCATTTAAATGATGAGGGAGGGACCACTTTGAATGACATGGCGGACCACATAAATGATGTGACAGGCCACCTTAAGTGATGTGACTGACCACTTCAAATGGCATGCCGGACCACTTTAAATGATGTGACGGGCCACTTTAAATGATGTGGCGGACCACTTTAAGTGATGTGAAGGACCACATTAAATGACATGGCGGACCACATTAAATGATGTGATGGGCCACTTAAAATTATGTGACGGGCCACTTTAAATGATGTGACGGGCCATTTAAATGATGAGGGACCACTTTGAATGACATGGCGGACCAAATTAAATGATGTGACAGGCCACCTTAAGTGATGTGACTGACCACTTTAAATGGCATGCCGGACCACTTTAGATGATGTGACGGGCCACTTTAAATGATGTGACGGACCACTTTAAGTGATGTGAAGGACCACATTAAATGACATGGCGGACCACATTAAATGATGTGACGGGCCACTTAAATGATGTGAGGGACCACATTAAATGATGTGATGGGCCAATTTAAATAATGTGACAGGCCAATTTAAATGATGTGACGGGCCACATTAAATGAAGTGACGGACCACTTTAAACGATGTGAAGGACCACCTTAAATGATGTGACGGGCCACTTTAACTTTAACTTAGCTTAACTTTAACTTAACTTAACTTTAAATGATGTGACGGACCACCTTAAGTGATGTGACTGACCACTTTAAATGGCATGTTAAATGATGTGACAGGCCACTTTAAATGATGTGACGGGCCATCTTTAAATGATGTGATGGACCACTTTAAGTGATGTGAAGGACCACATTAAATGACATGGCGGACCACATTAAATGATGTGACAGGCCACGTTAAGTGATGTGACAGATCACTTTAAATGGCATGCCGGACCACTTTAAATGATGTGACGGGCCACTTTAAATGATGTGACGGACCACTTTAAGTGATGTGAAGGACCACATTAAATGACATGGCGGACCACATTAAATGATGTGACGGGCCACTTAAAATTATGTGACGGGCCACTTTAAATGATGTGACGGGCCATTTAAATGATGAGGGACCACTTTGAATGACATGGCGGACCACATTAAATGATGTGACAGGCCACCTTAAGTGATGTGACTGACCACTTTAAATGGCATGCAGGACCACTTTAAATGATGTGACGGGCCACTTTAAATGATGTGACGGACCACTTTAAGTGATGTGAAGGACCACATTAAATGACATGGCGGACCACATTAAATGATGTGACAGGCCACCTTAAGTGATGTGACAGATCACTTTAAATGGCATGCCGGACCACTTTAAATGATGTGACGGGCCACTTTAAATGATGTGACGGACCACTTTAAGTGATGTGAAGGACCACATTAAATGACATGGCGGACCACATTAAATGATGTGACGGGCCACTTAAATGATGTGAGGGACCACATTAAATGATGTGATGGGCCAAATTAAATAATGTGACGGGCCAATTTAAATGATGTGACAGGCCATTTAAATTATGTGACGGACCACTTTAAACGATGTGAAGGACCACCTTAAATGATGTGATGGACAATGTTAAATAATGTGAAGGACCACGTTAAATGATGTGACAGACCACTTTAGTTGATGTGACAGACCACATTAAATGACATAGCGGGCCACAATAATGATGTGACAGATCACTTTAAGGGATGTGACACCACATGAATGAAGTGGTGGGCCACTTGAAATGAAGTGATCTGGCCCCCGGCCCCTGAGTTTGACACCTGTGAATGTGCTGCCACTCCTCTCTGTTTAGGTAGCTGCACTCCTCCCAGTCCTGCCGGGAGTGAATCATTCTTCTGCATACATGCATGACCATCCGCAGCCTCGCCCTGACGCAGACCAATTTATCTGTTTTTGATTCCCTGTCATCCAGGTGGAAGTCCTCCTCGCCCCCCCCCCCCCCCCCCCCCCCCCCCCCCGCCCTGCAGCAGGATGTCTCCCAGCTGGATCCATTACGGCATCTTCACACGCTCCGCTGCCTGGTCGTGGACGAGCTAAACAAACAAACAAACATCAAGCAGACTGACGGCGGAGACGAGGCTCAAAGTTCACATCTCCAGCGAGTAAAGCGATGAATACGTTTAAGGGAGGCGGGAGGCATCTTTCAATGTTAGTGTTATGATATCGCAAATGCTAAATAGTTATTTACGACTTACAGTTACAATATTATATTTCACATGTTTTCATTTTCTCACTACATGTCCGAAAAGTAGTAGGAAGAAGCACATCTTATTTAATGCAAAAACAAATACAACCGTTCTCCAAATAAATACAAACCACAAAACCAGTGAAGTTGACATGTTGTGTAAATGGTAAATAAAAACAGAATACAATGATTTGCAAATCCTTTTCAACTTATATTCAATCGAATAGACTGCAAAGACAAGATATTTAACGTTCGAACTGGTAAACTTTGTCCTTTTTTTTTTTGCAAATATTAGCTCATTTGGAATTTGATGCCTGCAACATGTTTCAAAAAAGCTGGCACAAGTGGCAAAAAAGACTGAGAAAGTTGAGGGAATGCTCGTCAAACAGTTATTTGGAACATCCCACAGGTGAACAGGCTAATTGGGAACAGGTGGGTGCCATGATTGGGTATGAAAGCAGCTTCCATGTAATGCTCAGTCATTCACAAACAAGGATGGGGCGAGGGTCACCACTTTGTGAACAAATGCGTGAGCAAATTGTTGAACAGTTTAAGAAAAACCTTTCTCAACCAGCTATTGCAAGGAATTTAGGGATTTCACCATCTACGGTCCGTAATATCATCAAAAGGTTCAGAGAATCTGGATAAATCACTGTAAGTAAGCGATGATATTACGGACCATGGATCCCTCAGGCGGTACTGCATCAAAATGGGACATCAGTGTGTAAAGGATATCACCACATGGGCTCAGGAACACTTTAGAAAACCACTGTCAGTAACTACAGTTGGTCGCTACATCTGTACGTGCAAGTTAAAACTCTACTATGCAAAGCCAAAGCCATTTATCAACAACACCCAGAAACGCCGCCGGCTTTGCTGGGCCCGAGCTCATCTAAGATGGACTGATGCAAAGTGGAAAAGTGTTCTGTGGTATGACGAGTCCACATTTCGAATTGTTTTGGGAAACTGTGGACGTCGTGTCCTCCGCAACAAAGAGGAAAAGAACCATCCGGATTGTTATAGGCGCGAAGTTGAAAAGCCAGCATGTGTGATGGAATGGGGGTGTATTAGTGGCCAAGACATGGGTAACTTACACATCTGTGAAGGCACCATTAATGCTGAAAGGTACATGCAGGTTTTGGAGCAACATATGTTGCCATCCAAGCAATGTTATCATGGACGCCCCTGCTTATTTCAGCAAGATAATGCCAAGCCACCTGTTACAACAGCGTGGCTTCGTAGTAAAAGAGTGCGGGTACTAGACTGGCCTGCCTGTAGTCCAGACCTGTCTCCCATTGAAAATGTGTGGCGCATTATGAAGCCTAAAATACCACAACGGAGACCCCCGGACTGTTGAACAACTTAAGCTGTACATCAAGCAACAATGGGAAATAATTCCACCTGAAAAACTCTTTTTGTACTTCATAAACACTTTGAACAGTTTCTTAAATTGGATCATATTACAACATGTTTTGACTTATTTTGCTTAAAACTTAATTCCATTTGCTGATATGCTAAAGGTTTCAAGTGTTGTACGTGCATACAAACATTTCAAATTGCATTTCTCCCTAAGGTTCTATTTCTCCTCTTTAGTTGAGAAGAATTGTTGTTGGGTAGCAGGTTATTGTTTGCTTTGTGCATCATTTTAGCTGTCAAGTCATTGAATTTCAATATTTCGGATTCAATAAATAAAGGACTTGAGTTTGGTCTTTATCCAACATTATGTATTATTCTAACTGAGATTTTTTTGTAACACATTTGATGAATGAAGTGTTTTTTTTTAGTTATTTCCCATATTTTTACATACAAATTATATGAATTAGTAATTAATAATTAATTAATAATGATCAGCTATGGGGTCCTTAACCTTTTTGACTTTGGCGCCCAATGTTTCCACTACAGAGGGGCCCGGGTCCCACTCAAATATCAACACCGAACAGGATGAGGCAATTCCTGAAGGAATTGCATGTAAATGCGCCAATGCTGAAGTTGAACTGAGATCCTGGAATTTTTTTTAGAATTGTTGAAGTAGAGCACATAATTCCCAAACAGGCTGAATACATTGAAGTTGGAACAGTTTGAATCAGATGAAAAATGTGGGAATTGTGTAACTTTGAAGAACTTTGATTTCAATGGGAATTTCCCCCAAATTTGGGAATTTCGGGAAAAGCGGGATTTTTTTTTGAAAATGATAAAAACAAACTTGAATGGTCTGAATGAGTTGAAATGGTTGGTGTTGGAATTTTTCAACTCGGTCGAGAAATGTTGAGGTAGTAACATGTTTAATTGAGAAATGGTGTTACGGAATTCCTGGAATTTGGTGAAAAGCAGTAATTTTTTTGAAAATGGTAAAAAAAAAAACTTGAATGGTCTGAATGAGTTGAAATGGTTGGTGTTGGAATTTTTCAACTCGGTCGAGAAATGTTGAAGTAGTAACATGTTGAATTAAGAAATGGTGTTACGGAATTCCTGGAATTTCGGGAAAACCGGGAATTTTCCCAGTTCCAAAAAAAACACTTAGTTTTTTTTCCTGATTAAGAGGAATGTTTTGACGGTGGAACGGTTGAAATGCGTTGAAAAATTTGGAATGAGTAGTCGCCAGAAACAATTGTAGAAATAGGGCTTTGGAAAACCAGGAACTCTGGAAAATCCTGGAATTTTTTTAACTTGGAAAAAGGGTAGTTTAAATTTCCAGAATGGTGGAATGCGTTGAAGGTAAAATGGTTTGAATCGGTTGGGAAATTCGTTGGTGTTGGAATTGTTCAAATCGGTCGAGAAATGTTGAAGTAGTAACATGTTGAATTCCTGGAATTTCGGGAAAACCGGGAATATTTCCAGTTCCAAAAAAAAATAGTTTTTTTCCTGATTAAGAGATTAAAATCCTGGAATTATTTTTTTGGGGGAAAAAATGTAGTTTAAATTTCCAGGATGGTGGAGTGTGTTGAATGGTTTGAATCGGTTGGAAAATGTGCAAATGGTGGACGTTTGAAATTTTGAATGGAAAAAATTTCCCGGAAAACCTGGAATTCTGGGAAATCTGGGACTTTTTGGAATTTGTCAAGGGAAAGCCCGCGATTCCCAAATAGGCTGAACAGTTTGAAGTTAGAACTGTTTGAATCGGGCGAAAAATGTGGAAGGTAAAGCACGCCAAAATCTGAAGAAGAAGAAGAAATATCTGTCAATGCTTTGGAGCATTCACACAATTAGTAATCTTATTCTTGATTTTAAACATATTCAATAGTTATGTCTATTATACTTACAGTTTTCAACATTGTCAAATGATATGAAAGCATGTGTTTTAATCCCGGGGATTATTATTTATTTAACACATAAACCTTGGGCGTAGGCCAGGCTGATTAGAAAAATTATAAATTGACATACAACGTTGTGCTAAAATAAATAAATCTAATTAATAATGATTTTTTTTTTTTTGATTTTTTTAAATCAGTCAATAAAATTAAATTGCAAATGAAAATACCGCTTCACAACTTTAATTTTAATTTTTTGCACTTAAAAACAATCTCCATGACTACGGCTCCAGCCAGGCTACTTCTGTTTGTTTGATGTTGTCATTACTGCCACAAGTGGTGGAAAAGTGTGTTACAACTGAGTACCAGAAAGATATATATATATATATATATATATATATATATATATATATATATATATATATATATATATATATATATATATATATATATATATATATATATATATATTTATTTTGAAAACTTTTATGACTGAGACCCTTCCTGAAGGTTGAAAAAAAGTATTTCTGTATTGTATTGGTTTGGAAAATAAAAAATATCAAAATGGCCCCCGCATTATTAAATGTTTTTTTTTTTAGTTTGCGGCCCTGAGTGGACGAAGTTTGGACTCCCCTGCTGTGAGGATGATGGCGGAAGTCCAAACTTGTTTCATGAAGGGAAGAATCAACTATAAGAGGACTTGAGGTCGGCGGAGTGGGAATGTCGTAGAATTTCTGACCTTTTGACCTATATTTCTTGTCTATTAAGAATGTCTGCTCATTTTCAATTATCTTCTATTTTGTGCCATTGAATGGACCAGTTGTGGGACAAAGGTGAATATGGAGTTATGCCAACCTGTCTACAGAATGTTTAGATTTTCCAAATATGACGAAGAGATACGAGGTTGTTTTGGAACAGACAAACCAAAACAAAACAATCATGACGCACGAGATAAAAATTGTGACGCACGAGATAAAAAACAGTGATGCACAAAAGTCAGATCAAAAATGGCAGAAGACCGGGACTCGAGAGTGATTTTGGCTTGTGTGTGTCTTGCGTACATGTGGTCTGTCTGCACGGACAACTCAATTCAACCTGCACTTCTGATAATGGGTAAATACATTTGTTGAAATAAACTACTTTTGTTGCCTGCTTAAGCTTCGGACAATCCACCACAGGAACTAATGAAATAGGTTGGATTACATCACCTAGCCTCTCATTCCCAATCCGCTAAAGACGAGCATTACGGGACCTTAGGAGCCACCGGCATTCCATTAGAAGTCATCTTTTTGAAACGGCAGGAAGTGGGAGGTGAGCTCGGCAGGAAGTGGAACAGTCCGGCACATCTTCCAGGGTCTGGTTTTGGAAGAGTCTCCCTCGGGGTGCTGCCCTGGGGGATGCTGGGGGATAATTATACAGAAACATGGCTGTCGAGCCCGTGGGCAAACATTCCCTACAGAGAGCGTTTGAGTTATTAAAGAGCGGCGAAGACGTGCGAGTCAGCCCGGGCGGAGTATCATAATGGACGCTTAACTGCAGGCAGACAGTCATGACGACAATGTAGGAGCCGCTCGTAAAGTGTTTGATAGCTCATCATTACCAGCCCAAGCTTTTTGTCACCGCCCCCCCCGCGGTGTAACGCAATCTCGCTGACTCATACTTAATTCCCGCCGCCCGTTAGCAAATGTCGCCTCTTCCTCTCAGGTGTGTGTGCTCAATGTTGAGTAAAATGGCTGCGAGGGAATTTTTTTATTTACGCGGCGGAATGGTAGTTAGCGTGTCTGTCTCACAGTCAGGGGACCTGCCTTCAAATCTGCGTGTGAGTTGGCACGTTCTGTGCTAACATGGGTTTCAGGTTCATTGGATACTCTAAATTGCCCGCCGGTATAGAATTATGGGATGCCGAATGTAAATATGTGATCATTTTTCATATTTAGCTTTTTTTTTTCACATGGAGCTCAGTTTCTTCACATTTGAGGATGACATTGAATTTTAAATCTAAATGTTGAATTTCAAAAATTACATGCAAATTTAAATGTTAAATACAATTATAAAATGTATATTTACATATGTATATATACATATATATATATATATATATATATATATTAAGGCTGCAGCTAACGATTATTTTTCTATCGATTAATCTATAGATTATTTTTTCGATTAATCGGTTAATCTATAGATTATTTTTTCGATTCATCTATAGATTATTTTTCCTTTTACCGATTATTTTTTATTTTATTTTATTTAAAATGAAGATGAAAAAATAAAAGTAGGCCAGTTTTTTCAAAAGGCATGGCTTTTATTTACAAAAAAAAAAAAAGTATGGCCATTCAGTCAACATTGACAACAACATGACAAAATATTCTGTAACCATGTAAACATTTAAAACTTTTAACATTTAACAAAATTAAAAGTAGCTTATTTGCTTTTTAATGTGCAAATATAAAAGTAAACATCCAGTGCAAATCTTAAGCATTTCAAAAGTAAAAGTATTGCTTATTTTGCTTTAAAATGTGCAAAAATAAAGATAAACATCCAATACAAAAAAGTGCAAAACGAAATATTTCTGTAACAGTGTAAACATTTCAACAAAAGTGAAAGTATTGCTTATTTGCTAAAATGTGCAAAAATAAAGATAAACATCAATACAAAAAAGTGCCGATCTAAATATTCTGGAGCACTGTAAACATTAAGTATTGCTTTTAAAATGTGCAAAATAAACATCCAGTCCAACACAGTACACAATAACCAATTCTACTCATTCCAGTGAGTGACTAACAGTTGTAATGAAGAAAGGTTAGCATGTCTACTTGCTTTGCTTCTTTTCTTGTTTACAATATTCCCAGCAGCTGAAAATAGGCGCTCAGAAGGGGTCGATGTGGCTGGAACTGAGAGGTAATTAGCCTTCACCTCAAGCCAGGACTGCGAGTGAGCTGAGCTGCAGTTTAAGTTTCTAGTAGGTCAACGGGCTCATAGTGATGTTACTAGTAGTTGACTGGGAGGTGTTTATTATCATTTGGGGAGAGTCCGCTGCCTGATGCTCACCTGCTAAACACCTATCTGCTCCACGCTGAAGCGCTGACTACATGCGCTCTGAATACGCACTGCTGATTGGCTGATAATGCTTCGTGTGTACCAATCAGATGGTTGTGTGGGTGGGACAATGCTGCGTGTGTACCAATCAGATGGTTGTGTGGGTGGGACAATGCTGCGTGCTGAGACAGAGGCAGCCGCAGAAGGAGCAAAGCAACTTGTTAAGACTTTAGCAGCTAAAGTTAGCTTTAGCTTAGAAACTCGTTCGGTACACCCCCGTACCGAACCGAAAGCCCCGTACCGAAACGGTTCAATACAAAACACATAACGTTACACCCCTAGCAGATACAAATGACACATTCATGTTTTTGTGTAATGATGACAACGTATGCTAACGCGGACGATTGACTAGTTGATGGTTGATGGTTTTCTTTTCAAATGTTCGTTCATAGCCGTTGTGCTGCTATGATAGGACATTTACGCTCGACACAGTGTGCATACAACAACATTATTAGGCTGTGTATTGAAATACTCCCACACTTTTGACGACTTTTGGCGTGCGTTTTTCCCCTCGCTCGCACAGTCTGCTTTGCGCTCCGCCATGACGGTAGTGTGACGTAATTATGCGACGCGTCGACGCACAAAAACGGCGTCGACGTATTTACATAACCGATGACGTCGACTACGTCGACGCGTCGTTTCAGCCTTAATATATATATATATATATATATATATATATATATATATATATATATATATATATATATATATATATAAATACACATACATACATATTTCCAATATCTTAAGTTATTTATATATATATATATATATATATATATATATATATATATATATATATATATATATATATATATATATATATATATATATATATATATATATATATATATATATATATATATATATATATATATATAAAAACACATACATATATATTTCCAATATCCTGAGTCTACAGATCCGTGCAGGATTAAGTTATATATATATATATATATATATATATATATATATATATATATATATATATATATATATAACTTAATCCTGCACATATATGTATATGTGTATATCTATGTATATGTATATATGTGTATATATACAGGTATATATATATATATATATATATATGTTTATGTGTATATCTATGTATATGTATATATGTGTGTGTATATATATATATATATATATATATATATATATATATATATATATATATATATATATATATATATATATATATATATATATATATATATATATATACACATATATATATATATATATATATATATATATATATATATATATATATATATACATATATATATATATATATATACTTGGGATATCCCGTGGGCCATATTGTGGATGCTGATCCGTAGTTAGGGCACCACTGGTCTAGTTTATCTTGACAATCGCCTTTTTTTTGTCCTACTTATTTCTCCCATTGTGCCATTTTGACCCGTTCTCGGTGCAAATGTGCTTATTGATCGCGTCGTCATTGAATTAAAATAAAAGACATTCGAGGGTTTAAGGCTGAAGAAACAGTCATTTGTAAAAATAACGCCTATCGACCGAGTTAAACCAAAGGCATTTACCTCCAAATTTATTTTCAGGCCGGTGGTCGTGGTTTGATGGCCGAGGAGTGAGTTTGGCTGACAAATCCCTCAGCTGTTCAATTTGGCACGTGCATTTTGTAGTAAAAACAATAACAAGATTAACTCCTTTTCGCCATGACTTGACAGGCAGGAAGTATGAACAGTGCCTGGGAGGTCACGCCTACGCGCCGCCTGATAACGCGTGCGGCCGGGGCGCCCATCCATCCGGCGCGGGCCCACTTCTGACGTCATCTCCGAATGTCATCGAAAAGGCGCTCAGCCGCAGACAATAGGGGTGAAATAAAGGAGGACGTCTCCGAGGAGGAGCTGGTTATCTCCACAATTAGCTTGGCACAATGCAGCCTTTTCTTGGCCTGGCCACTTTAAACAGCAACAACCCCGCCCCCGCTTTCACGCATGGCGGAGTAGCTCGTCGCTCATGAAAGGCCGAGATGGTCGTTGGCGAGAAAACCGTTGCAAAAGAAAGAATAGAAGACATGAAAAGGGAAAACACTTTTAGAGTGAACACAATCTGAATTATTTTGGACCAGGCCCTTTTGTAAACTTATTTAGTTTTTCAAATAAAACATGAATTGACAAACCTTCCTAAAACAACTTACAAGACCAGAACTAGTGAGAATATCCATATTTTTTGGCCAAATTTGCCATTATATTAATTTTAGTGACAGAGCAGGAAGGGGCTAGTTCACATTTTACCGATGAGAAATTGCATGTAGTGAAGGTTGGTTCTGTCTGTGACGCTGGGTGGCAATGATAAAATAAAGTAAATAAACATTTTTCTTTGAAACAATGAATAACTACATAAAATGAAACTGAATATAAGAACATGTAAAAATAAATTAAAAAATAAATATTAAGTACATTGAAATAATTTATATGTTCATGAAATAAAATACATTTAAATAAATACATTAATGAATATTATTCCCTTTGGAAATGTATATAGAAATAATGAATACATACATAAAATAAATAAAATAAAACAAGTAAATAAATGAATATTATTCCCTTTGAAAATGTATGGAAAATGAATTGATATATACATAAAATAAAACAAAATTGAGTAAAACATTAAAAAAATATTGTATTATATAATGTATACCTACATGAAATAAAACAAAATAAATAAATATATATATTTATCGGAAATGTAAATAGAAAAAAAATAATACATAAATGACACAAAATTAAATCAACTTAATCAATATTATTCTCATTAGAAACGTGAATAGAAATAATTAATACATACATAAAATACAACAAAATAAAACAAGTAAATAAATGAATAGTATTCCCTTTGAAAATGTAAAGAGAAATTATAATACATACATAAAATAAAACAACAATTAAAATTAATAAAAAGATCAATATTTTTTCCATCGTAAATATAAATAAAGATAATTTATAGATGCATTAAATAAAACATAGTTAAATAAAATACATGAACAAATATTCCATATTTTCATTGGAAATGTAAATATAAAAAAATGAATACGTACATGAAATAAAACACAATAAATAAATACATGTCATATATCCGTCGGATATGTAAATCGAAAAAAAATAATACATATATGAAATAACACAAATTTAAATAAATATCATTCCAACTTGTCCAGGGTGTACCCCGCCTTCCGCCCGAATGCAGCTGGGATAGGCTCCAGCACCCCCGAGAGTGACAAGCGGTAGGAAATGGACGGATGGAAATATCGTAAATGTACATATAAATAATTAATGCATACATCAAATAAAACAAAATATAAGAAATAAATATGTTCTTTGGAAATGTAAATAGAAGGAATGAATACATACATAAAATACAACAAAATAAAAACAAAATAAAAATACGCCCGTTGTAAATGTATTTCAAAAGCATTGTTATATACATAAAATAAATCACAATTAAATAAAATATATAACACATTTTTTCATTATTCAGAAATCTAAATATACTTAATACCTGTATTAAATAAAACCAAAAAATATATATATATGATATATATATATCGGAAATGTATTAGGCAAAAATAATACATACATGACACAAAATGAAACCAACTTAATCAATATTATTCCCATCGGAAATGTGAATATAAATAATTAATGCAAACATAAATAATTAAATATCATTCCCATCAGAAATGTCAAAAGAAATAACATGTTCCAGGTCCAACCTGTGGTCATTTTAAAAAGCATTATTAAATCACTTAAGTCACATTTTAAGATTTACGGCTGTCACGAACGTCTAAAAAGAACCTAAAATGCAATAATTTTACTTCAGCGGTTTCCAAAGTCTTGCCTGGAGCCATTTGTGGCCCGTACGGTCATTAAAAAAAAAAAAAATTATTGGCCCTCAGCAAATTTCCCAAAAAAGGAGTAACCAGCTACGAGCAAGCTTGAGCTGCTAATGACGTTATAGCTGTTTTGATTGATTGGTTGATAATAATAATATTTGAATCCATGTAGGGATGTCCGATAATGGCTTTTTGCAGATATCCGATATTCCGATATTGTCCAACTTTTAATTACCGATACCGATATCAACCGATACCGCTATATATACAGTCGTGGAATTAACACATTATTATGCCTAATTTGGACAACCAGGTATGGTGAAGATAAGGTCCTTTTTTTTAAATTAATAAAATAAAATAAGATAAATAAATTAAAAAAATATTTATTGAATAAAAAATGAAAGTAAAACAATATAAAAACAGTTACATAAAAAGTAGTAATTAATGAAAATGAGTAAAATTAACTGTTAAAGGTTAGTACTATTAGTGGACCAGCAGCACGCACAATCATGTGTGCTTACGGACTGTATCCCTTGCAGACTGTATTGATATATATTGATATATAATGTAGGAACCAGAATATTAATAACAGAAAGAAACAACCCTTTTGTGTGAATGAGTGGGGGAGGGAGGTTATTTGGGTTGGTGTACTAATTGTAAGTGTATCTTGTGTTTTTTTATGTTGATTTAATAAAAAAAAAATAATAATAATTTTAAAAAAAAACGATACCGATAGTTAAAAAAAAAAGATACCGATAATTTCCGATATTACATTTTAAAGCATTTATCGGACATCTTTAAATCCATGTAATGCTTTAAAAAGGCAAATTGATGGCATTGTGGTCCATTAAATATTCATCACATTTGATACATTCAATAATAAAATACATATAACCTGCAACATGTATATATAAAAAAAATATGTTAAAAAAAATTGATGAATCAATAATTTAAATTAAAAATGATCGCTTGATTAAATACAAAAAATAAGAATTGTCAAATAAAACCATTGCCTTGTTTTTAATGAATACTTACTGACTACGCTACTTTATTGTAATCTCGGTCATTTTGGCATTTTCTGAGGTGGTATAATAAGTCAAAAAATAAATAAATAAAATAAAATAAATTTAAAAAAGTTTAAGAACCACTGCCCCGGTGCATTT
>NC_084738.1:62671258-62721258 GCF_033978785.1 Entelurus aequoreus | reverse complement strand
CGCAGTCAGGGCGTTGAGGGGATCCGGTTTGGTGGCTGCAGGATTAGGTCTCTGCTTTTTGCAGATGATGTGGTCCTGATGGCTTCATCTGGCCAGGATCTTCAGCTCTCACTGGATCAGTTCGCAGCCGAGTGTGAAGCGACTGGGATGAGAATCAGCACCTCCAAGTCCGAGTCCATGGTTCTCGCCCGGAAAAGGGTGGAGTGCCATCTCCAGGTTGGATCGACAGGCGGATCGGGTTGGGGAGGAGACCCTGCCCCAAGTGGAGAAGTTCAGGTACCTCGGAGTCTTGTTCACGAGTGAGGGAATAGTGAATCGTGAGATCGACAGGCGGATCGGGTTGGGGAGGAGACCCTTCCCCAAGTGGAGAAGTTCAGGTACCTCGGAGTCTTGTTCACGAGTGAGGGAAGAGTGGATCGTGAGATCGACAGGTGGATCGGTGCGGCGTCTTCAGTAATGCGGACGCTGTATCGATCCGTTGTGGTGAAGAAGGAGCTGAGCCGGAAGGCAATGCTCTCAATTTACCGGTCGATCTACGTTCCCATCCTCACCTATGGTCATGAGCTTTGGGTTATGACCGAAAGGACAAGATCATGGGTACAAGCGGCCGAAATGAGTTTCCTCCGCCAGGTGGCGGGGCTCTCCCTTAGAGATAGGGTGAGAAGCTCTGCCACCCGGGGGGAGCTCAAAGTAAAGCCCCTGCTCCTCCACATCGAGAGGAGCCAGATGAGGTGGTTCGGGCATCTGGTCAGGATGCCACCCGAACGCCTCCCTATGGAGGTGTTTAGGCCCAGGGGAAGACCCAGGACACGTTGGGAAGACTATGTCTCCCGGCTGGCCTGGGAACGCCTCGGGATCCCCGGGAAAAGCTGAACGAAGTGGCTGAGGAGAGGAAAGTCTGGGCTTCCCTGCTTAGGCTGCTGCCCCCGCGACCCAAACGCGGATACGCGGAAGAAGATGGATGGATGGATGGAATTCAAACTGTGACTATTTTTCAACCGATCCCAAAAATTCCAACACCAACCCGTTCATATCATCTCGGACCATCGTTATAAACATTTTCAAAGATTCCCGGTTTTCCCCAAATTACCACATTTCCAGGAAATTCCCATTCAAATGAATGGACGTATTCATAGTTCCACAATGCACTAAATTCCCTAAATGTTTGCTCCATTTTTATACCCGACTCCAACCTTTCAACTGTTTTTCCATTTACCGGTCTATTTTTGAGGTGACGGAGGTAGCCAGATATATATTACCCGAGGGGGCGTGGCTGTAGGATAGGGTTGCCAAATGGAAACATTTTCTGTCTTCTTTGCATGCGTGTTCCAGTATTTTACATTACATTTTCAATAATAATAATGTTACTAAATTATAAAAAAAACGTGTGGTGCATTACATGCGACATGCAAGAAAATGTTCTTTCAGCGTTTGCGTGGCAGCACTTTCCATTTTCCTCTTTTTTACGTCAGTGTTTTTTTCCCCAAAGGGTGCTCACAAGCCTGGTCGTTATCACTGACAAGGCGAGCTTGCATTCTACAGTTGGAAATGACTGGAAAATGTTGTTGTTTTTTTCCCCCAACAGGAAAAAAAAAGCTTTTTTTGTTCAATAATTATACTGCAGACGTTTTTTGCACACTGTATGTCGGCCACTTTTGTGGAAGATGGCTCTGTAATGATCACTTTGCTGCGTATAGAAATGATGATACATGCATGACATGCGGATGTTTGTAAGCGTTTTGCACAGCACGGGTGTTGTTGATGGCATTGATGTCACCCAGAAGTAGTATTGACATGTTTGTTGATTGTGCATATGACGATCAAAACATCATCTATTATTATTCCGCCATTAAGGTTGTGCGGAGTCCAAAGCCCAGTTTTTATCCGATCTGAACTTTTTGAGTATCAAAACGTTCGCCTCGCCCCCAAAAACATATTACCCAGAATTCACGGTTATCAGGGACATTTTGCCCAATGAAAACGAATGGGCCAATTTTCAAACAGGCACAACTCCCACATTTTTTTTGCCTGATTTGAACCATTCCACCATCCACACAATCCACTCACCTTGGACAACCAAACTACCAAGTTAAAAAAATTCCAGGAATTCCCAGTTTTCCACAGACCTATTTTTACCTCTTCCTGGAAAGTTTTCACAGTGCACATTTTTCAACCGTTTTTGACTCGCAAAACATTCCTCTTAGATGAAACAACAAATGTTCCTATTTTTTTTTCTCTTAAAATTCCCGGTTTTCCCGGAATTCCAGGAATTCCGAAATACCCATTCTCAATGCAAACTGAGTATTTTTCAACCGATCCCAAAATGCTCAACACCAACCCGTTCCTATCATCTTGGACGATTGAAATCAATATTTTCAAAGATTCACGGTTTTCACGAAATTCCCAAATTTCCAGGAAATTCCCATTCAAATGAATGGACGTATTCATAGTTCCACAATGCCCTACATTCTCAAAATGTTGCTCCATTTTTAAACTCTATTCCAACCTTTGAACCATCCACCCACACTATTCTTCCCATATATCGAATACAAAACATGTTTTCTCTTTCCCCAAATTCCCGGTTTTCTCGGGATTTCCAGTAATTTTCTCCTCATTGACAATGAATAGAAAATATATAATCGACTGCATATCCCACATTTCTCATCGAATTTGAACCGTTCCACCATCCACTCTGTGGGGGCGGTATAGCTCGGTTGGTAGAGCGGCCGTGCCAGCAACTTGAGGGTTGCAGGTTCGATCCCCGCTTCCGCCATCCTAGTCACTGCCGTTGTGTCCTTGGGCAAGACACTTTACCCACCTGCTCTCAGTGCCACCCACACTGGTTTGAATGTAACTTAGATATTGGGTTTCACTATGTAAAGCGCTTTGAGTCACTTGAGAAAAAGCGCTATATAAATGTAATTCACTTCACTTCACTTCACTCACTCCACTTACCTTGGACAATCAAACTACCAAGTTAAAAAAATTCCAGGAATTCCCAGTTTTCCACAGACCTATTTTTACCTCTTCCTGGAAAGTTTTCACAGTCCACATTTTTCAACCGTTTTTGACTCGCAAAACATTCCTCTTAGATGAAACAACAAATGTTCCTATTTTTTTTTGTCTTAAAAATTCCCGGTTTTCCCGAAATTCCAAGGAATTCCGAAATACCCATTCTCAATTCAAACTGAGTATTTTTCAACCGATCCCAAAATTTTCAACACCAACCCGTTCCTATCATCTTGGACGATTGAAATCAATATTTTCAAAGATTCACGGTTTTCACGAAATTCCCAAATTTCCAGGAAATTCCCATTCAAATGAATGGACGTATTCATAGTTCCACAATGCCCTAAATTCTCAAAATGTTGCTCCATTTTTAAACTCTATTCCAACCTTTGAACCATCCACCCACACTATTCTTCCCATATATCGAATACAAAACATGTTGTCTCTTTCCCCAAATTCCCGGTTTTCTCTGGATTTCCAGTAATTTTCTCCTCATTGACAATGAATAGAAAATATATAATCGACTGCATATCACACATTTGTCATCGAATTTGAACCGTTCCACCATCCACTCACTCCACTTACCTTGGAAAATCAAACTACCAAGTTAAAAAAATTCCAGGAATTCCCAGTTTTCCACAGACCTATTTTTACCTCTTCCTGGAAAGTTTTCACAGTCCACATTTTTCAACCGTTTTTGACTCGCAAAACATTCCTCTTAGATGAAACAACAAATGTTCCTATTTTTTTTTCTCTTAAAAATTCCCGGTTTTCCCGAAATTCCAGGAATTCCGAAATACCCATTCTCAATTCAAACTGAGTATTTTTCAACCGATCCCAAAAATTTCAACACCAACCCTTTCCTATCATCTTGGACGATTGGTATAAATATTTTCAAAGATTCACGGTTTTCACAAAATTCTCAAATTTCCAGGAAATTCCCATTCAAATGAATGGACGTATTCATAGTTCCACAATGCCCTACATTCTCAAAATGTTGCTCCATTTTTAAACTCTATTCCAACCTTTGAACCATCCACCCACACTATTCTTCCCATATATCGAACACAAAACATGTTTTCTCTTTCCCCAAATTCCTGGTTTTCTCTGGATTTCCAGTAATTTTCTCCCCATTGACAATGAATAGAAAATATATAATCGACTGCATATCCCACATTTCTCATCGAATTTGAACCGTTCCACCATCCACACACTCCACTCACCTTGGACAATCAAACTACCAAGTTAAAAAAATTCCAGGAAATCCCGGTTTTCCAAAGCTATTTTCACCTCTTTCTGGAAAGTTTTCACAGTCCACATTTTTCAACCGTTTTTGACTTGCAATACATTTGTATTAGTTGGGACAAAAAATTAAATTTTCTTTTTCTCGTACAAATTCCGGGATTTCCAAACATTCCAGGAATTCCGAAAATCCCATTCTCAATTCAAACTGTGACTATTTTTCAACCGATCCCAAAAGTTCCACCACCAACCCGTTCATATAATCTTGGACAATTGGTATCAATATTTTAAAAGATTCCCGGTTGTCCCGAAATTCTCAAATTTCCAGGAAATTCCCATTCAAATGAATGGACATATTCATAGTTCTACAATGCCTTAAATTCTCAAAATGTTGCTCCATTTTTAAACCCGATTCCAACCTTTCAACCATCCACCCACACTACTCTTCCCATATATTGAACACAAAACATGCTTTCCCTTTACCCAAATTCCCGGTTTTCCAGTAATTTTCTCCCCATTGACAATGACTAGAAAATATATAATCGACTGCATATTCCACATTTCTCATCGAATTTGAACTGTTCCACCATCCACACACTCCACTCACTTTGGACAATCAAATTACAGAGTTAAAACATGTCCAGGCAATCCTGGTTTTCCAAAGCCCTATTTTCACCGCATCCTGGAAAGTTTTCACAGTTCACATTTTTCAATTGTTTTTTACCATTCCACCTTCAAAACATTCCTCTTAGATGAGGACAAAAAAATGTTTCCTAATTTTTTTCTCCTACAAATTCCTGGTGTTCCCAAAATTCCAGGAATTCAGAATTACCCATTCTCAATTAAAACTGTGACTATTTTTCAACCGATCCCAAAATTTCCAACACCAACCCCTTCATATCATCTTGGACAATTGGAATAAATATTTTCATAGATTCCTGGTTTTCCTAAAATTCCCAAATTTCCAGGACATTCCCATTCAAATGAATGGACGTATTCAAAGTTCTACACTAAATTCTCAAACATTTTGCTCCATTTTCAAACCCATCCACCCACACTGCTCTTCCCATATATCGAACACAAAACATGTTTTCCCTTTCCCCAAATTCCCTGATTTCCCATACATTCTGGTAATTTTCTCCCCATTGACAATGAATGAGCATTATACAACCTACTGCATATCCCACATTTCTAGTCCGATTTGAACCGTTCCAGCATCCACACACTCCACTCGCCTTGGAAAATCAAGATAGCATGTTTCCCGGTTTCAGAAATTCCCAGGTTCCCCGGGATTACTTGGAATTTCCCCCATTGATATTGAATGGGCAATATACAGAACTCTCCATATCCCACATTTCTCAACCGATTCGAACTGTTCCAGCATCCACAAACTCCACTCGCCTTGGACAATCAAGATAGCATGTTTCCCGGTTTCAGAAAGTCCTTTATTACCCGGAATTACCAGGAATTTCCCCCATTGAAATTGAATGGGCAATATACAGAACTCTCCATATTCCACATTTCTCAACCGATTCGAACCGTTCCGGCATCCGTACACTCCACTCGCCTTGGACAATCAAGATAGCATGTTTCCCGGTTTCAGAAATTCCCCGATTACCCGGAATTACCAGGAATTTCCCCCATTGAAATTGAATGGGCAATATACAAAACTCTCCATATCCCACATTTCTTGTTATTTTTTGTTATTTTCATTTATTATGCGCCCCCCAACCAACTGTTACATCAGCCCGAGTGGAGAAACAAAAAAAAAAAAAACAGAAACAGAGACTGAGACACACAAAGGAATCTAAACTAAACATTTAAGACTCACAATGAAAACATAAATTAAAAGTCATCTGCGGTAAAAAGGTGAGTTTTAAGCCGTGCTCTAAAAGATTCCAGAGTGGTGGCGGACTTAATACTCAGGGGGAGCTTATTCCACAACCTAGGTGCCATCACTGAGAAAGCACGGTCTCCCCTTGTCACTAGGTTTGACCGTGGGACCTTCAGGGTCATCTAGTTGTCTGATCTAAGGCAACGACCCAGCCTGGAGCTGGTGGGTTGGTCCAGGAGATCTTTAATATAAGCTGGGGCGAGACCATTGAGCGCTTTGAAGACGAACATGACGATCTTAAATTTCACTCTACGCTTCACTGGGAGCCAGTGAAGGGAGGAGAGGATGGGAGAAATATGTTCCCTCATTTTTGCGCCTGTCACCAGCCTGGCAGCCGCATTTTGTACTAGCTGCATGCTATGGATGGTCTTGTCGGTGACCCCGGCATAAAGGGCATTGCAATAGTCCAGTCTAGAAAAAATAAGCATCAACACAACCCTCCGTAGGTCACTGGGGGAGAGGAAAGACTTGATCTTGGCTATGGTGCGTAGTTGGAATAAACAGGATTTCACCACAGATTTCACTTGTTTGTCAAACTTGAGGTCTGGGTCAAATATGACCCCAAGGTTTTTGACATGGGGTTTTTCAAGAGTGGCCAAACTTCCCAAATTCTTTCTGATCTGACTGACCGAGGTGGAGTTGCCAAACAGAAGAATTTCACTCTTGGTGTCATTGAGCTGCAGGAAGCTTTGTGACATCCACTCCTTTATGTCCCGCAAGCAGTCTTTCAAAAGGTACAGTCCAGAGGGATCGTCTGTCTTGAGTGGAAGATAGATTTGAGTATCGTCAGCGTAGCAGTGAAAGGACATTTTATGGCGATGAATGACTTGGCTGAGGGGGAGCATGTAGATGGAGAACAGGATGGGACCCAGTATTGAGCCCTGGGGGACCCCACAGGTGAGGTTGACACAGCGGGAGGAATGGTTTGCTATGTTCACAGAGAAGGTTCTGTTGTTGAGGTATGACGTAGACCAGGACAGGGCTGTGTTGGTGATGCCGACCCCATGTTGGAGGCGGTCCAGGAGATCAGTATGGTCTATAGTATCGAACGCTGCACTGAGGTCCAGGAGAACCAGTGCAACACATTTCCCAGAGTCAGTGATGAGGAGAAGGTCGTTTAATACCTTCAAGAGGGCGGATTCAGTGCTGTGGCCGGCCCTAAATCCGGACTGAAATTTTTCCAGTATGTTGTTGTGTTGGAGATAGGGCTGCAGCTGACTGAGGATGGCCTTTTCTAACAGTTTAGACAAAAATTGTAATTTTGAGATGGGTCTGTAGTTGCTGGGGTGAGTGGGATCTGGGTTGGGTTCTTAAGAAGGGGTTGGACTACTGCTTCTTTTAGGCATGATGGGACTATACCTGTGGCCAGGGAACAGTTGATGATGGACAGGATGTAGGGACCTACTGCATCAAAAACCTCCTTAAGGAGGAGGGCAGGGACGGGGTCCTGAGGGGATGTGGCTGGTCTCAAGGCGGCGGCCATCTTAGAGAGGGATGAAAGGGAGATGGGGCTGAACATGGAGAAAGTGGATGAGCAACTCAGAGTAAGAGCTAAGTCCCGGGTGGGAGGTTTCTCAACCGATTCGAACCGTTCCAGCATCCACACACTCCAATCGCCTTGGACAATCAAGATAGCATGTTTCCCGGTTTCATAAATTCCCCGATTACCCTGAATTACCAGGAATTTCCCCCATTGAAATTGAATGGGCAATATACAGAACTCTCCATATCCCCCATTTCTCAACCGATTCGAACCAGTCCAGCATCCACACACTCCACTCGCCTTGGACAATCAAGATAGCATGTTTCCCGGTTTCAGAAATTCCCTGATTACCCTGAATTACCAGGAATTTTCCCCATTGAAATTGAATGGGCAATATACAGATCTCTCCATATCCCACATTTCTCAACCGATTCGAACCGTTCCAGCGTCCACACACTCCAATCGCCTTGGACAATCAAGATAGCATGTTTCCCGGTTTCAGAAATTCATTGATTACCCAGAATTACCAGGAAGTTCCCCCTTTGAAATTGAATGGGCAATATACAGAACTCTCCATATCCCATATTTCTCAACCGATTCGAACCGTTCCAGCATCCACAAACTCTACTCGCCTTGGACAATCAAGATAGCATGTTTCCCGGTTTCAGAAATTCCTTTATTACCCGGAATTACCAGGCATTTCCCCTATTGAAATTGAATGGGCAATATACAAAACTCTCCATATCCCACATTTCTCAACCGATTCGAACCATTCCAGCATCCACACACTCCAATCGCCTTGGACAATCAAGATAGCATGTTTCCCAGTTTCAGAAATTCCCTTATTTCCCGGAATTACCGGGAATTTTCCCCATTGAAATTGAATGGGCAATATACAAAACTCTCCATATCCCACATTTCTCAACCGATTCGAACCATTCCAGCATCCACACACTCCAATCGCCTTGGACAATCAAGATAGCATGTTTCCCAGTTTCAGAAATTCCCTTATTTCCCGGAATTACCAGGAATTTTCCCCATTGAAATTGAATGGGCAATATACAAAACTCTCCATATCCCACATTTCACAACCGATTCGAACCGTTCCAGCATCCACACACTCCAATCGCCCTGGACAATCAAGATAACATATTTCCCGGTTTCATAAATTCCCTGATTACCCGGAATTACCAGGAATTTCCCCCATTGAAATTGAATAGGCAATATACAGAACTCTCCATATACCACATTTTTCAACCGATTCGAACCGGAATGGCAGTTATGAAAGTTTTAATGGTGAAAACAATGACACACTAACCTTCAAAATATTTGTTTATGTGCAATATGTCCTCCATGTTTGTGGGTTGTGTTGACTTTGTTGTTTTCGCACAGAACTCGGTCTGGACCCAGTCCAGCGTGTATGTCTCGCGAATGCTTTAGCTGGTCAAAATTGAGCATATTTGGAGCAAAACGCTGCCTTTTGTAGGCTTTTTATTATTTATTTTTTTGCCGATGTCTATCTCGCGGGAATACAAACACACATCGGCAGCGAGATGAAGAGCACGAGTGAATGACTAAATGAGATTCTAATACTTTGAGTGGTGCGAGCGCGAGGATGAAAGGCGAAACACGTCCCACAACCCCCAAACACTCGGCGTGGATCACGCGGCGTTAGGGAATGGCGGGAGATGAGTGGATGTGGGGATGGCGGGAGACTAATGCTGCTTTCTGTCCTCTCCTCCCTCTCATGCTAATTTGACATAAATAATCCCAGTGTTGTGGCGGCTCTATCTGCGGCTTTTGGGTTACTGACAAGTTCATCTTGGCCCCCCGGTGGACTAATGGAGATCTTTGCCGGTCCCTGTTTTGGACGCCTCCTCGCCCACCGGAACTCTGCATATTTGATTTGTTACTGGAGGTGAGCTGCCACCTCTGCGCCCTTTTCCAACAGATGGAGGCCAATTAGGGGAAAAAAATGCGGCGTGAAAAACTGACGGTATTTGAAGTCTCCCGCTCGTCGACGGTTCTTAATTGTTTTTTAAACTCGGAAGAAACAAAATGACTCCTTTTGCCTGCACGTCTGTCAGTGCAAGAAAGGAAACCTGATGACTTGGTGGCCCAATAATGCTTGAAAATAAATACCCTACTTTGCAGGCTATAGAGAGCACACCGGTTTTTAAGCCACACCCACCAAATTTAACAAGAAATACATATTTTCACATATATTAGCAGATATCGGTGGGATGTCAATGAGAAACCTTAGAGAGGACCGCAGATGTGGGTGACCCCCCCACCCCGCTCTAGGGGAGACCGGATGCAATGGACGTCGAGTGGGTCTAGCATAATATTGTGAAAGTCCAGTCCATAATGGATCTAACATTATAGTGAGAGTCCAGTCCATAGTGGATCTAACATAATAGTGTGAGAGACCAGTCCATAGTGGATCTAACATAATAGTGAGAGTCCAGTCCATAGTGGATCTAACATAATAGTGAGAGTCCAGTCCATAGTGGATCCAACATAATAGTGAGAGTCCAGTCCATAGTGGATCTAACATAATAGTGAGAGTCTAGTCCATAATGGATCCAACATAATAGTGAGAGTCCAGTCCATAGTGGATCTAACATAATAGTTTGAGATACCAGTCCATAGTGGATCTAACATAATAGTGAGAGTCCAGTCCATATTGGATCCAACATAATAGTGAGAGTCCAGTCCATAGTGGATCTAACATAATAGTGAGAGTCCAGTCCATAGTGGCTCTAACATAATAGTGAGAGTCCAGTCCATAGTGGATCTAACATAATAGTGTGAGAGACCAGTCCATAGTGGATCTAACATAATAGTGAGAGTCCAGTCCATAGTGGATCTAACATAATAGTGAGAGTCCAGTCCATAGTGGATATAACATAATAGTGAGAGAGTCCAGTCCATAGTGGATCTAACATAATAGTGAGAGTCAAGTCCATAGTGGATCTAACATAATAGTGAGAGTCCAGTCCATAGTGGATCTAACATAATAGTGAGAGTCTAGTCCATAGTGTATCTAACATAATAGTGTGAGAGACCAGTCCATAGTGGATCTAACATAATAGTGTGAGTCCAGTCCATAGTGGATCTAACATAATAGTGAGCGTCCAGTCCATAGTGGATCTAACATAATAGTGAGAGTCCAGTCCATAGTGGATCCAACATAATAGTGAGAGTCCAGTCCATAGTGGATCTAACATAATAGTGAGAGTCTAGTCCATAGTGGATCTAACATAATAATGTGAGAGACCAGTCCATAGTGGATCTAACATAATAGTGAGAGTCCAGTCCATAGTGGATCTAACATAATAGTGAGAGTCCAGTCCATAGTGGATCTAACATAATAGTGAGAGTCTAGTCCATAGTGTATCTAACATAATAGTGTGAGAGACCAGTCCATAGTGGATCTAACATAATAGTGTGAGTCCAGTCCATAGTGGATCTAACATAATAGTGAGAGTCCAGTCCATAGTGGATCTAACATAATAGTGATAGTCCAGTCCTTAGTGGATCTAACATAATAGTGTGAGAGACCAGTCCATAGTGGATCTAACATAATAGTGAGAGTCCAGTCCATAGTGGATATAACATAATAGTGAGAGAGTCCAGTCCATAGTGGATCTAACATAATAGTGAGAGTCTAGTCCATAGTGGATCTAACATAATAGTGAGAGTCCAGTCCATAGTGGGGCCAGCAGGAGACCATCCCGAGCGGAGACTGGTCAGCACCGCAGAGATGTCCCCAACCGATGCACAGGCGAGCGGTCCGCCCCGGGTCCCGACTCTGGACAGCCAGCACTTCATCCATGGCCACCGGACCTGTGCCCCCCCCTTCTTCCACAAGGGAGAGGGGGGGCAGAGCAGAAAATAAAATAAACGGCACATCAACTGGTCTAAAAAGGGGGTCTATTTAAAGGCTAGAGTATACAAATGAGTTTTAAGATGGGACTTAAATGCTTCTACTGAATATTCTCAAAATCAGGGGTCACCAACCTTTTTGAAACAAAGGGCTACTTCTTGGGTACTGATTACTGCGAAGGGCTACCAGTTAGATACACACTTAAATAAATTGCCAGAAGTAGCCAATTTGCTCAATTTACCTTTAACTCTGTTATTATTAATAATTAATGATATTTATCTTTGTGGAAACACTGATCATCTTAATGATTTCTCACAATAAATATATCTAGAAACAGATAAATATCAATATGCAACACTTTATTTTTATATTTTCTCAAAGTGCACATTTTTCAAATTGAACCTTTTCAAATGATCACATCTAAGACAGTCTTGTGAAATCACAATATCCCATTTTAACTAGCTAGCCACTAACATTTTTTTTAACAAATCATGAATTACTTTGCACCATGTTTGTACAAATAATAACTCATGTAAAATACAAAAGTAAACTCACAAATTTTTAAATCATGTCACACTTTGAACTGGACACCAAATCTGTTATCTGTTTCTTTGTCAGTTAGTGGGAAGCCTGGCATTGCATGCTGTTAACTAGTGAGTTGTACTCTGGTGTGTAACTTGACACTGCAACTCTGAGTGAGTCTTGCAGATGTGCATCAGTGAGGCGTGTTCTGTGTTTGTTCTTGATGAAGATCATGTCAGAAAAGGCTGATTCACAAAGATAAGATTTTTCCTCATTGTTTGCGGAACCTTCTTAATCTTTTGGACATATTTTCACAGCAATCTGGCCTTAAGCTTAATTATGATAAATGTAAAATGTTAAGGATCGGAAATCTAAAGGGAACGTCCTTTCGAATGGAATGCAAAGTGCCTGTTTTGTGGACAGATGGACCAGTTAACATACTTGGTGTTGTTGTCCCAGAAAATCTGGAAGATCTAGGCTCAGTAAATTATGATAATTGCCTAAGAAAGCTGGACAAAATTATGCAATTATGGAAAGGGAAATCCCTAACCTTGTATGGTAAAATGTCTATTGCCAACTCGTTAATTATTCCTCATTTTATTTATTTGTTTTTGTCATTACCAGCTCCATCACAAAACTTTTTTAAGATTTATGAGCGGAGGGTCTTCGATTTTGTCTGGAACGGCAAAACAGAAAAGATTAAAAGAAAGGTTTTGTACAAAGAGTATGAATATGGGGGCCGTAACTTCTCAACCTTGAAGCTATGTGTCTGTCTTTAAAAGCATCAATTGTTCCAAAGATGTATTTAAACATTGAGTGGTACACAAATGTCCTGTTGGACAAAAAACATGTACTGTATCAAAAGAAATGGTATCCTTTTTTACAAGTGATCCCCTCCCAGAGAGTCTGCTGGGAAACATGGCGGGGTTCATAAAGGAAACAATCCACTCATAGTGGTGCTTTCAATTGTATGTGCCAGAAAAAAGAGACAATATTTTGCAGCAGTTAATATGGATGAACTCTAATATTGTAATAGATGGAAAGCCTTTCTTTTGGAAAAATATGTTTGAAAGAGGAATCATTTTTGTCAATGATATTATCAATGAGAATGGTAAAATTATGAAGTATGATGAATTTAGAGCTATGTATGGTGATGCTTGCTCAAGCTTTTCATTTTATCAACTAACTGGAGTAATTGGGAAAAGATGGAAACAAATAATTAAATATGGAACTACTAAATTATTAGTTTGTAAACCTCTAATAAGAAATTCTAGTTAGCAAAAAGGAACTAAAATAAATAGAAAAATATATGATTTTTATTTAATAAAGAAATCTTTGAAAGCTGCCTCATACAACACAAATGGAAAATGGGAGGACTTTTTTGACTGCCCGTTGCCATGGGATGCCATATTCAAACTAATCTATAAAACCACTATCGATGTGCAAAATCGTTATTTTCAAATTAAAATTATTTATAACTTCTTACCCACAGGGAAAATGTTAAAATTATGGAATATGACAGAGTCAGATGATTGCCGATTTTGTTGTCAGGAGCCTGAATCCACCCTGCATTTGTTTTGGTATTGTCATATTGTGTCTTTGTTTTGGGTGGAAGTTGAAAAAATGTGTTTAAGGATTGGTTTGTTTATGAAGCTTAATGTGGTTTCTGTTATTTTAGGAGAGTTCATTGACAACCATGATTTAGTCAATTTAATTATAGTACTCGGTAAAATGTTTATTTTTAAGGCCAAAAACAGATATTCACTTAGTATTACTTTCTTTAAAACATTTATTCAGTATTTTCTAACTTTAGAAAGTTACATGGTTGAAAACGATAATGATGCCAAAAAACATTTAAAAAAAGATGAGAAGTACTCAAAGGCTTATTTTGAAAGTATAATTATGTTTGTAGATTATATGATATCTGTTGTTGTGTTCCCTAATTTGAGTGACCTGGACATAATCTGGACTGTACATAAATGCTTATTTTGAAACTTTAATTTTGTTTATAAATTATATGCAATCTGTTGTGTTCCCTAATTTTTTTCTGTGTACATGAATGAAGGTGTGTTGCTGAGTCCGACTTGGACATTATCTGGACTGGGCCTGGTTTAAAAAACCCTTTAAACAAATCTAATTTCATTGACAACCTGGTCTGTTGAAGATAAGGCACTTTTTTAAAAAATAAAATAAAATAAGATAAATAAATAAAAAACATTTTCTTGGATAAAAAAGAAAGTAAAACAATATAAAAATAATTCCATAAAAAATAGTAATTAATGAAAATGTTAGTGGACCAGCAGCCTATACAATCATGTGTGCTTCAGGGACTGTGTCCCTTGCAGATGTGTTGTCTATGTTGTGGGAACCAGAATATTGGTAGCAGAAAGAAGTAACCCCTTTTGTGTGAGTGGGTGTGGATGAGTGTGCATGGCGGAGGTTGTTTGGGTTGATGCACTGATTGAAAGTGTATCTCGTGTTTTTTCTATGTAGATTTAATTTAAAAAATATATATATATATATATACATTTTTTTTATTTTAATTTTTTTAGAACAGGCCCGCGGGCGACTCATCTGGTCCTGACGGGCGACCTGGTGCCCGCGGGCACCGCGTTGGTGACCCCTGCTCTAAATGTATATTTGCATGCTTTATAACTGTGTCTGTAACATGGCAGTAAAACGGCCGTTCAAACAAAACAGAAGTCATCGTCATGGAAGCTCCAAACAGCTAAACGGACTCGTTTTGTTGAATTTACCAAACTGAAACAATACAAACAGAATGCAATTGTAAGTTAATAATACTAACACAGACAAACGTGTTAGCATATTCGCTAATGCTAATGACGCTCACTTGATTACATCACGATAGCACGTACACATATGCAGGAAAACACTCCCACAGACATCACCCATGGGACGGCTTAGCAAGTATGAATTGTTGTGGTTATATTGTAAAACTTACAAATGTTGCTTGGAGTGATGAATGAGGAATCCTTTCAAGCAGAAACGCCATGGACAAATAGTTACGGTCAGGGGCGTCACTAGTTTTTAAGGACAGGGGGGCTTAGCCCCCAGGAGATGCACAGGATGCGAGCGAATGTAGCGCACGAGCACAAAACTTCACAAACGGCTAACAAAGACTTAGAAATTAATCATTGTTATTATTATTATTTCAGTGGGTTTATTTTCAATCTGTGTTCAGTACAACAAGAAACATGGGTTTGCACAGTGACATTTTGTTTACAGCATCAACAAGAAACTATTACTTGCATGATTCTTCAAGATACACTGAAACACAATGAAAGTCATGGCATTAGCCTCTATGTTATTAAGTCACAACATAGAGCCTAATGCCACCACTTTCGCTCACAATACAATAATTGTTTGTTCCCAAATATTTTGAAGTTGCACAGATTACATTTTGGGCACATATGTGACTAAAATGGTTCTAAATTCAAGCCCTGGAAATATTATTTAGTTACTTGAATTAAAGTAATATCTGGATCGGGATAATTTGTCTTGTATATAATATATTTATATATACAAACCCTGTTTCCATATGAGTTGGGAAATTGTGTTAGATGTAAATATAAACGGAATACAATGATTTGCAAATCCTTTTCAACCCATATTCAATTGAATATGTTAGAAAGACAACATATTTGATGTTCAAACTGATAAACATTTTTTTTTTTGCAAATAATCATTAACTTTAGAATTTGATGCCAGCAACACGTGACAAAGAAGTTGGGAAAGGTGGCAATAAATACTGATAAAGTTGAGGAATGCTCATCAAACACTTATTTGGAACATCCCACAGGTGAACAGGCAAATTGGGAACAGGTGGGTGCCATGATTGGGTATAAAAGTAGATTCCATGAAATGTTCAGTCATTCACAAACAAGGATGGGGCGAGGGTCACCACTTTGTCAACAAATGCGTGAGCAAATTGTTGAACAGTTTAAGAAAAACATTTCTCAACCAGCTATTGCAAGGAATTTAGGGATTTCACCATCTACGCTCCGTAATATCATCAAAGGGTTCAGAGAATCTGGAGAAATCACTGCACGTAAGCTGTACTGCATCAACAAGCGACATCAGTGTGTAAAGGATGTCACCACATGGGCTCAGGAACACTTCAGAAACCCACTGTCAGTAACTACAGTTGGTCGCTACATCTGCAAGTGCAAGTTAAAACTCTCCTATGCAAGGCGAAAACCGTTTATCAACAACACCCAGAAACACCGTCAGCTCCGCTGGGCCTGAGCTCATCTAAGATGGACTGATACAAAGTGGAAAAGTGTACGGTGGTCTGACGAGTCCACATTTCAAATTGTTTTTGGAAACTGTGGACGTCGTGTCCTCCAGACCAAAGAGGAAAAGAACCATCCGGATTGGTATAGGCGCAAAGTGTAAAAGCCAGCATGTGTGTTGGTATGGTAGTGTATTAGTGCCCAAGACATGGGTAACTTACACATCTGTGAAGGCGCCATTAATGCTGAAAGTTACATACAGGTTTTGGAGCAACATATGTTGCCATCCAAGCAACGTTACCATGGACGCCCCTGCTTATTTCAGCAAGACAATGCCAAGCCACGTGTTACATCAACGTGGCTTCATAGTAAAAGATTGCGGGTACTAGACTGGCCTGCCTGTAGTTCAGACCTGTCTCCCATTGAAAATGTGTGGGGCATTATGAAGCCTAAAATACCACAACGGAGACCCTCGGTATGTTGAACAACTTAAGCTGTACATCAAGCAAGAATGGGACAGAATTCCACCTGAGAAGCTTCAAAAATGTGTCTCCTCAGTTCCCAAACGTTTACTGAGTGTTGTTAAAAGGAAAGGCCATGTAACACAGTGGTGAACATGCCCTTTCCCAACTACTTTGGCACGTGTTGCAGCCATGAAATTCTAAGTTAATTATTATTTGCAAAAAAAAAAAAAAAGTTTTTGAGTTTGAACATCAAATATCTTGTCTTTGTAGTGCATTCAATTGAATATGGGTCGAAAAGGATTTGCAAATCATTGTATTCTGTTTATATTTACATCTAACACAATTTCCCAATCCATGGTAACGGGATTTGTATATATTATGGCAAGCCGTTAAAGAAATTAAATGTATATGGAAGTTTGAATAGAAATGAGAAACTTTTATATATACTCTAAATAAGAAAGACTTAGCTGATCTGAAAAAGAGCCAAAGCTGTCAAAGAGCTGAGGGACCATCTTCAAAGTGCAATGCTGAAACAAATAATGCAAAAAATAAAATGTAACTTCCAGGGCTTGAGATTAACATAGTCCCGTCGTCCCGGGGACGGTAAAAAAAATGCACGGGACGAAATTAAATGCTCCCCGGGACGATGGCTTTTAACCGTTTTTTTTCTTTTTCTTTTATGTATTTATTCATTTTACATTTTATATTAAATGTCTTGGTTTTTCCACCCTCTGAAAATTCTATGAAATGTTTAACAAGCCATCCTATAATAAAAAAAACAGCTATTAATGTAACAATACAATAAAACAAATATATTTAATGATGTTGTTTTCATTATTTTAACAATAGGCTAATGCATATTACTTTATATAGATTCTACAAGAAACACAAAACTTAAAAACTAAATTATTCACAATTGCAGACACAAGGTTCTTGTTCTGCAGTGCTGTGTGCTAATGTGCTTCGTACACCTGCAGGACCGCAAGGAAGGTCGCAGAGAAAATGCGGACTGGATTTTGAGTGATGTGGGCATTTTCTATATGAACAAGTGGAATGGATTGGATACCGACGCACTAAAGGGGCTCTCTACCTTAAATGAGGGGAAACTGAGTGAATAATGACAGGTTATATGATTATTAATTTAAACTCATATTCGGGCCACTTTATAATGAATATGTCGGCATGTATTTGTAAAAAAAAAAAAAATTAACACCAAATTATTTAGGGGGGCTTAAGAACATTTTAGGGGGCTTGGGCCCCCTTAAAATAGGCCTAACAACGCCAATGGTTACGGTTCAAGGAACAAAACAGGAAGTACATAATTAACCCGCAGCCTCTGCAGTGAGTGAACTTGTCTAAACAATAACACACCTTCTCAGTGTCTGTCGGTGTTGAAAACTATTTGTTGAATACAAAACATTACGTGTTAGCACTTGCATCATGCGGCTTGTCCATCAGATTGCCAGATATATATATGGCTTAGATGCAGCTGCTCGGCCATGGAAACCCATTCCTTGAAGCTCTCTGCGTACTGTACGTGGGCTAATTGGAAGGTCACATGAAGTTTGGAGCTCTGTAGCAACCGACTGTGCAAAAAGTCTTTGCACTATGTTTGTTGTTTGTTGCTTGATTTTATTCAGCGGGCCAAGTGATTAGGACACCTGATTCTCATCATTTGGATGGGTGGCCAAATACTTTTGGCAATATAGTGTATCAATATGTGGATTAAATAATGGAATGGGCCAAGCAAAGAAGTTGTAGTAAAATTTCTGACCTTTGAACTATATTTCGTGTCTATTAAGAATGTCTGCTCATTTCATTTCTCTTCTATTCTATACCATTGAAGGACTAGGCCACCTATCAGTGGCCTAGTGGTTAGAGTGTCCGCCCTGAGATCGGTAGGTTGTGAGTTCAAACCCCGGCCGAGTCATACCAAAGACTATAAAAATGGGACCCATTACCTCCCTGCTTGGCACTCAGCATCAAGGGTTGGAATTGGGGGTTAAATCACCAAAAATGATTCCCGGGCACGGCCACCGCTGCTGCTCACTGCTCCCCTCACCTCCCAGGGGGTGATCAAGGGGATGGGTCAAATGCAGAGGACAAATTTCACCACACCTAGTGTGTGTGTGACAATCATTGGTACTTTAACTTTAACTTTAACTTAATGTAGGACAAAGTTGAATATGGAGTCGCTCTGACCATTCTACAAAATGTTTTGATTGTCTAAGCTTCACTAAGGGATTCAAGGATGTTGCAAAACAAACATGTCGAAAAAAACTGGACCTTGGGGCGTGGGGAAACAGATAAAATGGCCAGGAGACCAGGATTCTAAAAGATTGCTTGATTCTTGTGTCCTCCGGAGGACGTTTGTTTGTCTGCATGGACAGCTCAATCCGACTTGCACTTTTGACTATGGGTAAATAAACTTTTTGTACTAAATTCACTTTTGTTGCTGTTTAAGCTTCGGACAATCCACTACAAAGTCAAACAACATGATCCAGTTTAAGAAACTCTTCAAACTCCAAAGAAGAACCCTGATAAACACCATGAACAGTATTGAGGAATTAGACTAAATATTCAATGTATTACATATCCAACAACTTATTATGAATATCTATTTATTCAAGTCAACCTTATTGGGTAGTGAAGTGAAGTGAAGTGAATTATATTTATATAGCGCTTTTCTCTAGTGACTCAAAGCGCTTTACATAGTGAAAACCCAATATCTAAGTTACATTTAAACCAGTGTGGGTGGCACTGGGAGCAGGTGGGTAAAGTGTCTTGCCCAAGGACACAACGGCAGTGACTAGGATGGCGGAAGCGGGGATCGAACCTGCAACCCTCAGGTTGATGGCACGGCCACTCTACCAACCGAGCTATACCGCCCACAATTATTTATTATTAATAACAGGTATTTATTCATTTGTTTATGTTACAGATTGAGTACAGGAAGACAAAGGCTTCTTCCTACTCCTTGAAATGGGATATTGTAAACGTTGAAATTAACTAACACCGTAAACAGAACTGGTACTGAACCGGCTCAACACAAAACAAACCAAGCGTGAATGATTAGTTGTTATAAGTAAACAGCATGTAGCTGAAATCATAATAAATGATAAACTACTATTTGTTTTTACTGTTTTCTTTTTATATCGTGGCAGATTTGATCATTTTATGAATAGCACTTGCATCATGCGGCTTGTTGTCGACACTTCTGCTGAATCAGCACGCCTGATCTCAAACGGTGATGGATACCAGGGAAAGAAGTGTGCGCTCTGTGTGCACCCACGCACAATCGTACAGGAAGGAACTAAATAAATAAAATAAAAATAAAAAAAATAAAAAAAAACACACAGCTGGGAAGGACTTGAAACAGAATCCTGCAGAAGGCTGTTAGTGATGCCTGTTTCCTGCCATCTCACACACACACACACACACACACACACACACACACACACACACACACACACACACACACACACACACACACACACACACACACACACACACACACACACACACACACACACACTGTATTGTGGAAAAGTAAGTGATTCTCAGTGGGACTGCCCATCAGTTTGGAAAGAATCAATATCACTCTGAAGAAGTCCAAACTTTCCAAAGCGCTGCGTAGGAAAACAGACTGCATCATGCGGACAGTTGTTTCTAAAATGTTGACATCATCCTGGCAAACAACAACCACGCAAAGCTTGTTTTTATTTTGCCAAGTTTTTTAATAGTGCTTGGGTACCCTTCACATTTGAACTATTATACCAATTCCTGGTGCCTGGGACCCGATACCGGTACTCAACAGGACCATATTGTTGGTACTTTTTGTGTGTGTTAATGAATAATAATTGTTTGTTAATTGCTAAATATGTTAACTGCTGTCCAGTTGTTAAATATTGTTTTATTATCACACCTCAGATGGGAGTAGTGTATAGATTATGGTCCGTTGGCTAGTCAGTTCAGTCTTTGCCGAATCCAGTGTTTTGTTGCACCCAAATCGTGTTAAGTGATTGATTGATTGAAACTTTTATGTCAATAAGTTGCAATTAGAGTTGCAAGTCCAAGACGTTAGATGGCTGTATTTTATAGTTTAAGGTGTGTTGGCTAGTCAGTTCAGTCTTTGCCGAATCCAGTGTTTTGTTGCGCCCTAAAAAAGTGTTAATAACGTCAGTATGTCAATAAGATGCAAATACAGTTGCAAGTCCAATACATTAGATGGCAGTAGTGTATAGTTTAAGGTGTATTGGCTCTTCAGTTCAGTCTTTTGTTGCGCCCTGAAAAGTGTAAATAATGTAAGTATGTCAATAAGTTGCAATTACAATTGCAATTCCAAGACATTGGATGGCAGTAGTGTATAGTTTAAGGTGTGTTGGCAAGTCAGTTCAGTCTTTTGTTGTGCCCTAAAAAGTGTTAATAATGTAAGTATGTCAATACGTTGCAATTACAATTGCAATTCCAAGACATTGGATGGCAGTAGTGTATAGTTTAAGGTGTGTTTGCAAGTCAGTTCAGTCTTTTGTTGTGCCCTAAAAAGTGTTAATAATGTAAGTATGTCAATAAGTTGCAATTACAGTTGCAATTCCAAGACATTTGGATGGCAGTAGTGTATAGTTTAAGGTGCGTTGGCAAGTCAGTTCAGTCTTTTGTTGTGCCTTAAAAAGTGTTAATAATGTAAGTATGTCAATAAGTTGCAATTACAGTTGCAATTCTAAGACATTGGATGGCAGTAGTGTATAGTTTAAGGTGTGTTGGCAAGTCAGTTCAGTCTTTTGTTGTGCCTTAAAAAGTGTTAATAATGTAAGTATGTCAATAAGTTGCAATTACAGTTGCAATTCTAAGACATTGGATGGCAGTAGTGTATAGTTTAAGGTGTGTTGGCAAGTCAGTTCAGTCTTTTGCTGTGCCCTAAAAAGTGTTATTAATTTAAGTATGTCAATAAGTTCCATTGGATGGCAGTAGTGTATAGTTTAAGCTGTGTTAGCTAGTCAGTTCAGTCTTTGCCGAATCCATTGTTTTGTTGCGCCCTAAAAAAGTGTTAATAACGTCAGTATGTCAATAAGGTGCAGTTACAGTTGCAAGTCCAAGACATTGGATGGCAGTAGTGTATAGTTTAAGGTGTATTGGCTCGTCAGTTCAGTCTTTTGTTGCGCCCTGAAAAGTGTTAATAATGTAATTATGTCAATAAGTTGCAAGTCCAAGACATTGGATGGCAGTAGTGTATAGTTTAAGGTGTGTTGGCTAGTCAGTCCAGTCTTTGTCGAATCCAGTGTTTTGTTGCACCCTAAAACGTGTTGATAATGTAAGTATGATAATAAGTTGCAATTACAGTTGCAAGTCCAAGACATTGGATGAAGGTAGTGTATCATTTAAGGTGTGTCGGGTAGTCAGTTCAGTCCTTGCCGAATCCAGTGTTTTGTTGCACCCTAAAAAGTGTTAATAACGTCAGTATGTCAATAAGGTGCAGTTACAGTTGCAAGTCCAAGACATTGGATGAAAGTAGTGTATAGTTTAAGGTGTGTTGGCTAGTCAGTCCAGTCTTTGTCGAATCCAGTGTTTTGTTGCACCCTAAAACGTGTTAATGATGTAAGTATGATAATAAGTTGCAATTACAGTTGTAAGTCCAGACATTGGATGGAAGTAGTGTATAGTTTAAGTTGTGTTGGCTAGTCAGTTCAGTCGTTTGTTGTGCCCTAAGAAGTGTTAATATTGTAAGTATGTCAATAAGTTGCAAGTCCAAGACATTAGATGGCAGTAGTGTATAGTTTAAGGTGTGTTGGCTAGTCAGTCCAGTCTTTGTCGAATCCAGTGTTTTGTTGCACCCTAAAACATGTTAATAATGTAAGTATGATAATAAGTTGCAATTACAGTTGCAAGTCCAAGACATTGGATGAAAGTAGTGTATCATTTAAGGTGTGTTGGCTAGTCAGTTCAGTCTTTGCCGAATCCAGTGTTTTGTTGTGCCCTAAAAAGTGTTAATAATGTAAGTATGTCAATAAGGTGCAGTTACAGTTGCAAGTCCAAGACATTGGATGAAAGTAGTGTATAGTTTAAGGTGTGTTGGCTAGTCAGTCCAGTCTTTGTCGAATCCAGTGTTTTGTTGCACCCTAAAACGTGTTAATGATGTAAGTACGATAATAAGTTGCAATTACAGTTGCAAGTCCAAGACATTGGATGGCAGTAGTGTATAGTTTAAGGTGTATTGGCTCGTCAGTTCAGTCTTTTGTTGCGCCCTGAAAAGTGTTAATAATGTAATTATGTCAATAAGTTGCAATTCCAAGACATTGGATGACAGTAGTGTATAGTTTAAGGTGTGTTGGCTAGTCAGTCCAGTCTTTGTCGAATCCAGTGTTTTGTTGCACCCTAAAACGTGTTAATAATGTAAGTATGATAATAAGTTGCAATTACAGTTGCAAGTCCAAGACATTGGATGAAAGTAGTGTATCATTTAAGGTGTGTCGGCTAGTCAGTTCAGTCCTTGCCGAATCCAGTGTTTTGTTGCACCCTAAAAAGTGTTAATAACGTCAGTATGTCAATAAGGTGCAGTTACAGTTGCAAGTCCAAGACATTGGATGAAAGTAGTGTATAGTTTAAGGTGTGTTGGCTAGTCAGTCCAGTCTTTGTCGAATCCAGTGTTTTGTTGCACCCTAAAACGTGTTAATGATGTAAGTATGATAATAAGTTGCAATTACAGTTGCAAGTCCAAGACATTGGATGGAAGTAGTGTATAGTTTAAGTTGTGTTGGCTAGTCAGTTCAGTCGTTTGTTGTGCCCTAAAAAGTGTTAATATTGTAAGTATGTCAATAAGTTGCAAGTCCAAGACATTAGATGGCAGAAGTGTATAGTTTAAGGTGTGTTGGCTAGTCAGTCCAGTCTTTGTCGAATCCAGTGTTTTGTTGCACCCTAAAACATGTTAATAATGTAAGTATGATAATAAGTTGCAATTACAGTTGCAAGTCCAAGACATTGGATGAAAGTAGTGTATCATTTAAGGTGTGTTGGCTAGTCAGTTCAGTCTTTGCCGAATCCAGTGTTTTGTTGCGCCCTAAAAAGTGTTAATAACGTCAGTATGTCAATAAGGTGCAGTTACAGTTGCAAGTCCAAGACATTGGATGAAAGTAGTGTATAGTTTAAGGTGTGTTGGCTAGTCAGTCCAGTCTTTGTCGAATCCAGTGTTTTGTTGCACCCTGAAACGTGTTAATGATGTAAGTACGATAGTAAGTTGCAATTACAGTTGCAAGTCCAAGACATTGGACGGAAGTAGTGTATAGTTTAAGTTGTGTTGGCTAGTCAGTTCAGTCGTTTGTTGTGCCCTAAAAAGTGTTAATATTGTAAGTATGTCAATAAGTTGCAAGTCTAAGACATTAGATGGCAGTAGTGTATAGTTTAAGGTGTGTTGGCTAGTCAGTTCAGTCGTTTGTTGTGCCCTAAAAAGTGTTAATATTGTAAGTATGTCAATAAGTTGCAAGTCCAAGACATTAGATGGCAGAAGTGTATAGTTTAAGGTGTGTTGGGTAGTCAGTCCAGTCTTTGTCGAATCCAGTGTTTTGTTGCACCCTAAAACGTGTTAATAATGTAAGTATGATAATAAGTTGCAATTACAGTTGCAAGTCCAAGACATTGGATGAAAGTAGTGTATCATTTAAGGTGTGTCGGCTAGTCGGTTCAGTCCTTGCCGAATCCAGTGTTTTTGTTGCACCCTAAAAAGTGTTAATAACGTCAGTATGTCAATAAGGTGCAGTTACAGTTGCAAGTCCAAGACATTGGATGAAAGTAGTGTATAGTTTAAGGTGTGTTGGCTAGTCAGTCCAGTCTTTGTCGAATCCAGTGTTTTGTTGCACCCTAAAACGTGTTAATGATGTAAGTATGATAATAAGTTGCAATTACAGTTGCAAGTCCAAGACATTGGATGGAAGTAGTGTATAGTTAAAGGTGTATTGGCTCGTCAGTTCAGTCGTTTGTTGTGCCCTAAAAAGTGTTAATATTGTAAGTATGTCAATAAGTTGCAAGTCCAAGACATTAGATGGCAGAAGTGTATAGTTTAAGGTGTGTTGGCTAGTCAGTCCAGTCTTTGTCGAATCCAGTGTTTTGTTGCACCCTAAAACATGTTAATAATGTAAGTATGATAATAAGTTGCAATTACAGTTGCAAGTCCAAGACATTGGATGAAAGTAGTGTATCATTTAAGGTGTGTTGGCTAGTCAGTTCAGTCTTTGCCGAATCCAGTGTTTTGTTGCGCCCTAAAAAGTGTTAATAACGTCAGTAAGTCAATAAGGTGCAGTTACAGTTGCAAGTCCAAGACATTGGATGAAAGTAGTGTATAGTTTAAGGTGTGTTGGGTAGTCAGTCCAGTCTTTGTCGAATCCAGTGTTTTGTTGCACCCTAAAACGTGTTAATGATGTAAGTACGATAATAAGTTGCAATTACAGTTGCAAGTCCAAGACATTGGATGGAAGTAGTGTATAGTTTAAGTTGTGTTGGCTAGTCAGTTCAGTCGTTTGTTGTGCCCTAAAAAGTGTTAATATTGTAAGTATGTCAATAAGTTGCAAGTCTAAGACATTAGATGGCAGTAGTGTATAGTTTAAGGTGTGTTGGCTAGTCAGTTCAGTCTTTGTCAAATCCAGTGTTTTGTTGCACCCTAAAAAGTGTTAATAATGTAAGAATGATAATAAGTTGCAATTACAGTTGCAAGTCCAAGACATTGGATGAAAGTACTGTATAGTTTAAGTTGTGTTGGCTAGTCAGTTCAGTCTTTGTCGAATCCAGTGTTTTGTTGCACCCTAAAACGTGCAACAAAGTAGGATAATAAGTTGCAATTACAGTTGCAAGTCCAATTACAGTTGCAAGTCCAAGACATTGGATGGAAGTAGTGTATAGTTTAAGTTGTGTTGGCTAGTCAGTTCAGTCTTTTGTTTTGCCCTAAAAAGTGTTAATAATACAAGTATGTCAATAAGTTGCAAGTCCAAGATATTGGATGGAAGTAGTATATAGTTTAAGGTGTGTTGGCTCGTCAGTTCAGTCTTTGCCGACCTAGTGTTTTGTTGTGCTCTAAAAAGTGTTAATAATGTAAGTATATCAATAGGGTGCAATTACAGTTGCACGTCCAATACATTAGATGGCAGTAGTGTATAGTTTAAGGTGCGTTGGCTAGGTAGTTCAGTCTGATACCAATTCTTGGTGCCTGGGAATCGATACCGGTGCCTGGGAATCGATACCGGTGTTTTCAATAATAACATACTTTTTCTATATTGCAACTTTTAAAGAATAGCTAAATATGTTAACTGCTGTCAAGGTGTTAAATGTTGTTTTATTATCACATTTCTGAGTTGCATGTCCTGGACATTAGATGGCATTAGTGTATAGTTTAAGGTGCGATGGCAAGTCAGTTCTGTCTTTGTTGAATCCAGTGTTTTGTTGCACCCTAAAACGTGTTAATAATGTAAGTATGTCAATTGGTTGCAATTACAGTTGCAAGTCCAAGACGTTAGATGGCTGTAGTGTATAGTTTAAGGTGTGTTTGCTACTTAGTTCAGTCTTTGTCGAATCCAGTGTTTTGTTGCACCCTAAAACGTGTTAATAATGTAAGTATGTCAATAAGTTGCAATTACAGTTGCATGTAATAATGTAAGTATGTCAAAAGGAGGACATCACAGTTGCATGTCCAAGGCATTGAATGGCAGTACTGTATAGTTTAAGGTGCGTTGGCAAGTCAGTTCTGTCTTTGTCGAATCCAGTGTTTTGTTGCACCCTAAAAAGTGTTAATAATGTAAGTATGTCAATTGGTTGCAATTACAGTTGCAAGTCCAAGACGTTAGATGGCTCTAATGTATAGTTTAAGGTGTGTTGGCTACTTAGTTCAGTCTTTGTCGAATCCAGTGTTTTGTTGCACCCTAAAACGTGTTACTAATGTAAGTATGTCAATAAGTTGCCATTACAGTTGCATGTAATAATGTAAGTATTTCAAAAGGGGGAAATTACAGTTGCATGTCCAAGGCATTGAATGGGAGTAGTGCATAGTTTAAGGTGCGTTGGCAAGTCAGTTCTGTCTTTGCCGAATCCAGTGTTTTGTTGCACCCTAATAAGTGTTACTAATGTAAGTATGTCAATTGGTTGCAATTACAGTTGCAAGTCCAAGATGTTAGATGGCTGTAGTGTATAGTTTATGGTGTGTTGGCTAGTCAGTTCAGTCTTTGTCGAATCCAGTGTTTTGTTGCGCCCTAAAAGTGTTAATAATGTAAATATGTCAATAAGTTGCAATTACAGTTGCAAGTCCAAGACTCTGGGTGGCGGTAGTGTATAGTTTAAGGTGCGTTGGCTCGTCAGATCAGTCTTTTGTTGCGCCTTAAAAAGTGTTAATAATGTAAGCATGTCCAAAGGGTGAAATTACAGTTGCATGTCCAAGGCATTGAATGGCAGTAGTGTTCAGTTTAAGGTGAGTTGGCTAGTCAGTTCAGTCTTTGCCGAATCCAGTGTTTTGTTGCGCCCTAAAAAGTGTTAATAATGTAAGTATGTCAATAGAATGTAATTACAGTTGCAAGTCCAAGACATTAGATGGCAGTAGTGTATAGTTTAAGGTATGTTGGCAAGTCAATTCAGTCTTTTGTTGCGCCCAAAAAAGTGTTAATAATGTAAGTATGTCAATAAGTTGCATTTACAGTTGCAAGTCCAAGGCATTGGGTGGCACCAGTGTATAGTTTAAGCTGCGTTGGCTAGTCATTTCAGTCTTTGTCGAATCCAGTGTTTTGTTGCACCCTAAAAAGTGTTAATAATATAAGTATGTCAATAGGGTGCAATTACAGTTGCAAGTCCAATACATTAGATGGCAGTAGTGTATAGTTTAAGCTGCGTTGGCTAGTCAGTTCAGTCTTTTGTTGCGCCCTGAAAGTGTTAATAATGTAAGTATGTCAATAATTTGCAATTGCAGTTGCAATTCTAAGACATTGGATGGCAGTAGTGTATAGTTTTCATGACGTCAAGAAGGCAAACCTCCTTCCTCAGGGACATACCACCTCTGACCCGCCACGAGCTAGATGAGCCCGCTTCGTGTATACAGGCACAGCTTGGAATAATAATAATAATAATGATAATAATTTAAAAAAGGAAGGCATCGCTACACTTGTTGAAATGCAGCATACATAGCTATGGTTACATAGCTATGTACATACATTAGCATTGGAGCTAAAGACACACAGAAGTGTGTTCCCAGTAGAGCGTGTACTTAATGAAGTGACTTCAACGCTCTCTCCGGTCCGCGCGCCGAGCTTTTCCCATCACGCCGCAGAGAACGCACATCAAAGTCAGGAACGCCATCAAAAACGATACCGCTCGTTAGTTTATTTATGCGGCCGTGACGGAAGGCTGAGCAAACACTCAGGGAGCGCATCGATCCACCCGCCGCTGACTCAACTCACAAGTCAGGTATTCACTACCATTTTCAACACATCTGCCTTCAAAGTCTCACTCAACTTGGGAGTTCCAAATTAGCATGCTGGCTAATGCTAAAGAACCCATTTGCGGCGTGCACAGTTAATGTGCCACGGACGGTGGCACATTATAAAAATACAAACCCTGTTTCCAAATGAGTTGGGAAATTGTGTTAGATGTAAATATAAACGGAATACAATGATTTGCATATCATTTTCAACCCATATTCAGTTGAATATGCCACAAAGACAACATATTTGATGTTCAAACTGATAAACTTTTTTTTTTTTGCAAATAATCATTAACTTTAGAATTTGGTGCCAGCAACACGTGACAAAGAAGTTGGGAAAAGTGGCAATAAATACTGATAAAGTTGAGGAATGCTCATCAAACACTTATTTGGAACATCCCACAGGTGAACAGGCAAATTGGGAACAGGTGGGTGCCATGATTGGATATAAAAGTAGATTCCATGAAATGCTCAGTCACTCACAAACAAGGATGGGGCGAGGGTCACCACTTTGTCAACAAATGCGTGAGCAAATTGTTGAACAGTTTAAGAAAAACATTTCTCAACCAGCTATTGCAAATAATTTAGGGATTTCACCATCTACGGTCCTTAATATCATCAAAGGGTTCAGAGAATCTGGAGAAATCACTGCACGCAAGCAGCTAAGCCTGTGACCTTCGATCCCTCAGGCTGTACTGCATCAACAAGCGACATCAGTGTGTAAAGGATATCACCACATGGGCTCAGGAACACTTCAGAAACCCACTGTCAGTAACTACAGTTGGTCGCTACATCTGTAAGTGCAAGTTAAAACTCTCCTATGCAAGGCGAAAACCGTTTATCAACAACACCCAGAAACGCCGTCGGCTTCGCTGGGCCTCAGCTCATCTAAGATGGACTGATGCAAAGTGGAAAAGTGTTCTGTGGTCTGACGAGCCCACATTTCAAATTGTTTTTGGAAACTGTGGACGTCGTGTCCTCCGGACCAAAGAGGAAAAGAACCATCCGGATTGTTATAGGCGCAAAGTGTAAAAGCCAGCATCTGTGATGGTATGGGGGTGTATTAGTGGCCAAAACATGGGTAACTTACACATCTGTGAAGGCGCCATTAATGCTGAAAGGTACATACAGGTTTTGGAGCAACATATGTTGCCATCCAAGCAACGTTACCATGGACGCCCCTGCTTATTTCAGCGAGACAATGCCAAACCACGTGTTACATCAACGTGGCTTCATAGTAAAAGAGTGCGGGTACTAGACTGGCCTGCCTGTAGTCCAGACCTGTCTCCCATTGAATATGTGTGGCGCATTATGAAGCCTAAAATACCACAACGGAGACCCCCGGACTGTTGAACAACTTAAGCTGTACATCAAGCAAGAATGGGAAAGAATTCCACCTGAGAAGCTTAAAAAAATGTGTCTCCTCAGTTCCCAAACGTTTACTGAGTGTTGTTAAAAGGAAAGGCCATGTAACACAGTGGTGAACATGCCCTTTCCCAACTACTTTGGTTAATTATTATTTTCAAGAAAAAAATAAAGTTTATGAGTTTGAACATCAAATGTCTTGTCTTTGTAGTGCATTCAATTGAATATGGGTTGAAAAGGATTTGCAAATCATTGTATTCCGTTTATATTTACATCTAACACAATTTCCCAACTCATATGGAAACGGGGTTTGTATATATAGGTTTATATGTGTGTATATATGTAGATATACAGTCATATATATATATATATATATATATATATATATATATATATATATATATATATATATATATATATATATATATATATATATATATGTGTATATATATATATGTGTATATATATATATATATATATATATATATATATATATATATATATATATATATATATATATATATATATATATATATATATATATATATATATATATATATATATATATATATATATATATATATATATATATATATATATATATATAATGTATGTATATGTAAACACACATATATAAATATACTGCCCGGCCCCTTGCCAAATTGTTTTAACCCAATGCAGCCCCCGAGTCAAAAAGTTCGGGGACCCCTGTGTTAATCCTATATTTGAAAAAAAATTAAAGTTTCTTATCTGTGTTTTAAAAAGCTTTGCTACATGTTGACCAAAGAACCGCCATTCCATATTATGTCGACCACAAGGAAGTGTTTTACTTGTTAAAAAAAAAAAGCCTGTTCATACACACCAGGTTTTTTTTTGTGAACGCAGGCCAAGCAAGCACGTTTGAGACTTCCTTCCTGGAGGCTCTCAATGTTGTGCAGTAAAGATTAGTGGGCTGACTTCGTGTGAAGTGCAAAAAAAAAAAAAAAAAAAAGCAGGCACAACCCCCACACATCACAGCGCTGTTTATTTTTCATTAAAGACGCCCTCCGGACGTGTTTCCAAGATATGTACAAATCCTCTGAGGCAGATGATAATAAATTTAGTCTGACATTATTTATTTTTTCCACCTCCAGGAAGATAGCACGCTCTTCGTCATCTGCTCCGCGTTGAATAGTCGACGATATTCAAATTAACTCGACCCGGCAGACACAAGATGTCGCCTAGTTGCTTGTGTGCGCGTGTGCATTAAAATCTTCCCACCGCGGGCCTGATCTACTAAGAACCAAATAACCCACAAACTATAAAATTGGGTGTACTATTTACTATTAGTGCTCGTGTTGCGTGTGATCTACTATTTAATGACTGGTGCAGATCGCCTTATTTAAATAAGGTTTTTACGCGTGACCATGGAAACACTCATTTCCCGCCCCGCTCATGTTATTCCGCTCTCCAACACATCTATAATCTGGACCACCTTTTCTGCAATATAGGATCGCAATCTCCACAAGAGAATGTATTTATAGCACATTGACGGAAGCATACTCATGCATCTGGAATGATCCGAATGCAATAAAATGCACATTGTAAGTAGGGATAAAGACCGTTCACATTTGAACTGATTACTAGGAATCAGTACTGTAACTCGACGTTACCAATTGTAGGTACTTTTTTGTGGGTTGTTACTGTTAATTGTTTTTGATTGATAAAATCTAATTTGTTATTGCACCATTTAAAAACACGCTAATTATGATAACAGCCGTCCAATTGTTTGTATCTTATTTCATGGTCACATTTCCGAGTCTCGTTTGCAAGTGTGACATTAGGTTGCAATTACAGTTGGATTTTTGGAATAGATACAAATGAGAAAACAATATATAAATACATGCATACCACTAAAATAAAATAAATACCAATAAAATAAAAACGTTTTATCGGATCGGTCTTTCAACGAGTGCTGACATTGCAAAAGAAAGAATCAAAGATCCTTTACCCCGATAGCACACTCGCCTTCAGAAAAATGTACAAACCCCGAAATCAGTGAAGTTGGCACGTTGGGTAAATGGTAAATAAAAACACAATACAGTGATTTGCAAATCCTTTTCAACTTATATTCAATTGAATAGACCGCAAAGACAAGATATTTAATTTTCAAACTGAGAAACTTTTTTTTTTTTTTTTTTGCAATAATCATTCATTTAGAATTTAATGGCAGCAACACATTGCAAAAAAGTTGGCACAGTGGCATTTTTACCACTGTGTTACATGGCCTTTCCTTTTAACAACACTCAGTAAACGTTTGGGAACTGAGGAGACCAATTTTTGAAGCTTTTCAGGTGGAATTCTTTCCCATTCTTGCTTGATGTACAGCTTAAGTTGGCTTCAACATGCTGAAATAAGCAGGGGCGTCCATGACAACGTTGCTAGGATGTCAACATATGTTGCTCCAAAACCTGCATGTACCTTTCAGCATTAATGGTGCCTTTACAGATGTGTAAGTTACCCATGCCTTGGGCACTAATACACCCCCATACCATCACAGATGCTGGCTTTTCAACTTTGCGCCTATAACAATCCGGATGGTTCTTTTCCTCTTTGGTCCGGAGGACACGACATCCACAGTTTCCAAAAACAATTTGAAATGTGGACTCGTCAGACCACAGAACACTTCTCCACTTTACATTAGTCCATCTTAAATGAGCTCGGGCCCAGCGAAGCCGGCGGCGTTTCTGGGTGTTGTTGATAAATGGCTTTCGCTTTGCATAATAGAGTTTTAACTTGCACTTACAGATGTAGCGACCAACTGTAGTTACTGACAGTGGTGTTCTGAAGTGTTCCTGAGCCCATGTGGTGATATCCTTCACACACTGGTGTCGCTTTTTGATGCAGCACCGCCTGAGGGATCCAACGTCCGTAATATCATCGCTTACGTGCAGTGATTTCTCCAGATTATCTGAACTTTTTGATGATATTACGGACCGTAGATGGTGAAATCCCTAAATTCCTTGCAATAGCTGGTTGAGAAATGTTGTTCTTAATCTGTTCACACATTTGTTCATAAAGTGGTGACCCTCGCCCCATCCTTGTTTGTGAATGACTGAACATTTCATGAAAGCTGATTTTATACCCAATCATGGCACCCACCTGTTCCCAATTAGCCTGTTCACCTGTGGGATGTTCCAAATAAGTGTTTGATGAGCATTACTCAACTTTCTCAGTCTTTTTTGCCACTTGTGCCAGCTTTTTTGAAACATGTTGCAGGCATCAAATTCCAAATGAGCTAATATTTGCAAAAAATAACAACGTTTTCCAGTTTGAACGTTAAATATCTTGTCTCTGCAGTCTATTCTATTGAATATAGGCTGAAAAGGATTTGCAAAGGATTGTATTCTGTTTTTATTTACCATTTACACAACGTGCCAACTTCACTGGTTTTGGGTTTTGCATATATGTTGGAATGCAAATGAAGCTATGGGAGAAGCTCCGCGGATTGTTAACAGCTTTTTTTTTTTTTTTTCTTTTTTAAAGTGATGCTGATGAGTGTCGATCGAGACAACAATATTTACTCATTATGGCTGCGGATGCCTTGCAGTCACTTTAGACAAAGCTGCTTTAAAGAAGCGTTGAAGTCGCAAGTAATTGGGTTTTGGATTGGAAGAAAAAAAAAAAAAAAAAAGAAAGCCTTACATACGTTACACGCCTACACGCTTTTCGAGCATAAGCTAAAGTGTTATGAAGAATTATTTTTTTTCATAAAAAAAAAAAAACAGCCATGTTGGTTGTTCGTGTACTGTAAATGAGGCTGAGTAGGCACATCACACGGTGACTCCATTGTACCCTATTTATTTGATATTTCATTGTATTGCTACTGTACATGTATATACTTTTTTAAGTCATCAGTTTACTCGTGAGTGCCGTTTCTACGACTGCGATGTGAGGAATGTTTTATGGTAAGTTGGATGTTATCGCCAAATAAACGTACAGTTGAAGTCACACTCTACACATGAAGTATCGTATTTTCTAAAGACTAAAGAGCCACTTAATTATAGAAGAAAAACATATTTTTCCCTATATTATAAATTAGTTATCTACACAAAAATATTTTGTAAATGTTTATTTACATACCTTAAAGGCCTACTGAAACCCACTACTACCGACCACGCAGTCTGATAGTTTATATATCAATGATGAAATCTTAACATTGCAACACATGCCAATACGGCCGGGTTAACTTATAAAGTGACATTTTAAATTTGCCGCTAAACTTCCGGTTCGAAACGCCTCTGAGGATGACGTATGCGCATGACGTAGCCCGGGGAACAGAGGTATGCCTTCCCCATTGAATACAATACAAAAAAGCTCTGTTTTCATTTCATAATTCCACAGTATTCTGGACATCTGTGTTTGTGAATCTGTTGCAATTATGTTCATTGCATTATGGAGAAAGAAGCTGAGCAAGCAAAGAAGAAAGTTGTCGGTGCGAAACGGACGTATTTTTCGAACAAAGTCAGCAACAACAGTACACAGCCGGCGCGTCTTTGTTTACATTCCCGAAAGATGCAGTCAAGATGGAAGAACTCGGATAACAGAGACTCTAACCAGGAGGACTTTTGACTTCGATACACAGACGCCTGTAGAGAACTGGGACACCACAGACTCTTACCAGGATTACTTTGATTTGGATGACAAAGACGCAGACGTGCCACCGTGAGTATGCAGCTTTGGCTTCTAAACATTTGATCGCTTGACCGCATGTGCGCAACTTTTTTTTTGCGTATGTACGTAACTTTTTAAAAATATATAAGCTTTATGAACCTTGGGTTAGGTGAACGGTCTTTTGGGCTGAGTGATTGTGTGTGTTGATCAGGTGTTTGAATTGTATTGGCGTGTTCTATGGAGCTAGGAGCTAGCAGAGGAGCTAGGAGCTAGCATAACAAACACGTAGGTGTTTTTATGCAGGATTAATTTGTGGCATATTAAATATAAGCCTGGTTGTGTTGTGGCTAATAGAGTATATATATGTCTTGTGTTTATTTACTGTTGTAGTCATTCCCAGCTGAATATCAGGTACCGTGAGTATGCAGCCTTGGCTGCTAAACATTTGATAGCTTGACCGTATGTGAGCGTCACGTACGTAACTTTTTAAAAATATATAAGCTTTATGAACCTTGGGTTGGGTGAACGGTCTTTTGGGCTGAGTGATTGTGTGTGTTGATCAGGTGTTTGAATTGTATTGGCGTGTTCTATGGAGCTAGGAGCTAGCAGAGGAGCTAGGAGCTAGCATAACAAAGACATAGGTGTTTTTATGCAGGATTAATTTGTGTCATATTAAATATAAGCCTGGTTGTGTTGTGGCTAATAGAGTAAATATATGTCTTGTGTTTATTTACTGTTTTAGTCATTCCCAGCTGAATATCAGGTACTGTGAGTATGCAGCCTTGGCTGCTAAACATTTGATAGCTTGACCGTATGTGCGCGTCACGTACGTAACTTTTTTAAAAATATATAAGCTTTATGAACCTTGGGTTAGGTGAACGGTCTTTTGGGCTGAGTGATTGTGTGTGTTGATCAGGTGTTTGAATTGTATTGGCGTGTTCTATGGAGCTAGGAGCTAGCAGAGGAGCTAGGAGGTAGCATAACAAACACGTAGGTGTTTTTATGCAGGATTAATTTGTGGCATATTAAATATAAGCCTGGTTGTGTTGTGGCTAATAGAGTATATATATGTCTTGTGTTTATTTACTGTTGTAGTCATTCCCAGCTGAATATCAGGTCACCCCCGGCTCTCACAGCATCTTCCCTATCTGAATAGCTTCAACTCCCCACTAGTCCTTCACTTGCACTTTACTCATCCACAAATCTTTCATCCTCGCTCAAATTAATGGGGAAATTGTCGCTTTCTCGGTCCGAATCTCTCTCACTTCATGCGGCCATCATTGTAAACAATAGGGAACTTTGCGTATATGTTCAATTGACTACGTCACGCTACTTCCGGTAGGGGCAAGCCTTTTTTTATCAGATACCAAAAGTTGCGATCTTTATCGTCGTTGTTCTATACTAAATCCTTTCAGCAGAAATATGGCAATATCGCGAAATGATCAAGTATGACACATAGAATAGATCTGCTATCCTCGTTTAAATAAAAACAATTCATTTCAGTAGGCCTTTAATTGTTTCCAAACGGTGTCTGTAACAGGCAGTAAAACGGATGATCAAACAAAACAGAAACTGGCTCTCCAATTTACCTAAACAGACCAAACAACCCCAATGGACGTTTTGGTGAATTTACAAAACTGAAACAGTACTTAAATAATGTGATTGTACGCTAATAACGCTAACACAGACACTCGTAACATATTAGCTAATGCAAACAACTGATTACGTTGCGATAGCACATGCAAATATGCATGAAAACACTCCGACAGACATCACACATGGGACGGTTTAGTAAGTAATAATTGTTTTAGTTGAATTGTAAAAGTTACAAACGTTGCTCGGAGTGATGAATGAAGAATCCATACGAGTAGAACCGCTATGGACGGCTGGAAGACGGAACAGCGCTTCTACTTCCGGTTGAAAGCTCAATTTAAACAATAGAGCACTGCAACACCTGTAGTGAGCGAACTCGTCCACAACATGGCAAACAATAACAAACCTATTGAGTGTCTTTGCTTTTTTTATTTTATTTTATTTTTTTAACATGTTTACACTATGACGTACAAATATGCATGAAAACACTCCTACAGACATCCCACAGGGGACGGTTTAGTAGGTAAGAAGTGTTTTAGGTATATTGTAAAACTTACAAATGTTGCCCGGAGTAATCAATGAAGACTCTATGCGGGTAGAACCGCTATGGACGGCCAGTAGACGGAACGGCACTTTTACTTCCGGTTGAAAGCGCTAAATGCAAGGACAATGCTGTAAGCAAACTCGTCCGAATGTTGGCGTAGCACAAACATCAGAAATAACATTGTGACCGTCAGCGGACAAAAATCCATAAATTATTAGCATCGTTTTATAAGCTGCGGGGTCCAAAGCGTAGGAAAAAAAAGTACCGGTATTTATAAACTAAAGTCATGAAACAATTGAAAACAACAATTAAATCAAACCGAAACAGTTGTCTTGAACACTGAAAGGGCCAGGGGCGACGGCAAGTGTCAATAATGAGACCACTACGCCGCTCTGTTATCGTGCGTCCTTTGACACGTTAAAAGACGCCACCTCTATCCTCCACGTTTGTGCGGCTTTACCGACGCTGATTTTCTACACTTTCTCAACAATTCACCACTCCGATCCACACGTTTAACTTCCCTTTTATTTTCTTTGACGCGCTGCCGTCAGAATAGTCTGCCTAACACCGGGGGAGGCGTCATGAACAGGGATGGCTTTCGTTGACGTTTCAACCGATACCCTTACCAAATCGATACTTCAGTGCTGGAACTGGTAATTGAAAAAAAAAAAAACATGCTAAAATTCCACTAATCGACCCCGATGAGGCACACCTGTGAAGTGGAAACCATTTGAACCTGTTGAAGCTCATCGAGTTCTATTTTTTCAATGGAACATTTAAAGTTGTGGTGTTGTTAACTGGCGTCATATTGCAGTCTACACATATCTCTTATGTGTGACTGCCATCTACTGGCCACACTTATCATTACAGCCTGTACCAAATAAAATTGCTTCGAGGTCGGTAAGCACAACCAGAATAACTATGTACATTAGGCGCACCGGGTTATAAGGCGCACTGTCGATTTTTGAGGAAATGAAAGGATTTTAAGTGCGCCTTATAGTCCGAAAAATACGCTAATTACTTTTTAAACATAGTTTTCTGAACACTGGCAGTAGATAGCTGTAATGTTCTTTAAATCAATGGATCTTTTAAAGTTTTGGTGTTGTTTACTGGCGTCTCTTATGTGTGACTGCCTTCTACTGGCCACACTAATCATTACACCATGTACCAAATAAAATTGCTTCGAGGTCGGTAAGCACAACCAGAATCATTCCGTACATTAGGCGCACCGGGTTATAAGGTGCATTGTCAATTTTTGACGAAATGAAAGGATTTTAAGTGCGTCTTATAGTCGGAAAAATACGCTAATTACTTTTTAAACGTCCCCTCGGTGTCAACAACACCCAGCAAATCCTGCAGCCTGTAATGGTGCGGGTTCAAAGTCGTGCTAAAAACATTTTGACCGATTTTTGAGCGCCGTGGGTAATGTTCTTTATTTTCAATGGAACATTTCAAGTTTTGGTGTTGTTTACTGGCGTCATATTGCAGTCTACACGTATCTCTTATGTGTGACTGCCCTCTACTGGCCACACTTATCATTACAGCAGGTACCAAATAAAATTGCTTCGAGGTCGGTAAGCACAACCAGAATAATTCCGTACATTAGGCGCACCGGGTTATAAAGCGCACTGTCAATTTTTGAGAAAATTAAAGGATTTTAGCTGCGCCTTATAGTCCGAAAAATACGGTATGTGTTCTTGTCTTCCAGAATAATACAGTAGCTAAACAATGCCTGTTTTCCTGGGAAACTCCTGTTTTTTTACTTTTTATGGACAATAAAAGTCCGGCCCGAGCTGCAGAGCTTCCGGTCCCCTCGGCCTCAACAACACCCAGCCAATCCTGAATGCTTGTAATGGTGCGGTTTCAAAGTTGTACTAAAGCATTTTTCGACATATTTTTTGAGTGCCGTGTGTAATGTTGTTTACTTTCAATGGAACATTTAAAGTTTTAGTGTTGTTTACTGGTGTCTCTTATGTGTGACTGCCATCTACTGGCCACACTTATAATTACAGCATGCACCAAATAAAATTGCTTCGAGGTCGGTAAGCACAACCAGAATAATTCCGTACGTTAAGCGCACAAGTTTATAAGGCGCACTGTCCATTTTTGAGAAAATGAAAGGATTTTAGGTGCGCCTTATAGTCAGAAAAATACGAAATGTGTTCTTGTCGTCCCCTCAACCTCAACAACACCCAGCAGATCCTGCAGTCCGTCATACTTGTATCTATGACTACGGTAGCCATAATGGGCCGACAATCCATCAAACGGTAACATTTTGGTGTTGATTACTGGCGTCATATTGCAGTCTACATATATCTCTTATGTGTGACTGCCATCTACTGGCCAGACTTATCATTACACCATTTACCAAATAAAATTGCTTCGAGGTCGGTAAGCACAACCAGAATAATTCCGTACATTAGGCGCACCGGGTTATAAGGCGCACTGTCCATTTTTGAGAAAATGAAAGGATTTTAAGCGCGCCTTATAGTCGGAAAAATACGAAATGTGTTCTTGTCGTCCCCTCTGCCTCAACAACACCCAGCAAATCCTGCAGCCTGTCATTCTTGTATCTATGACTACGGTAGCCATAATGGGCCGACAATCCATCAAACGGTAAAATGTTGGTGTTGATTACTGGCGTCATATTGCAGTCTACACATATCTCTTATGTGTGACTGCCATCTACTGGCCAGACTTATCATTACACCATTTACCAAATAAAATTGCTTCGAGGTCGGTAAGCACAACCAGAATAATTCCGTACATTAGGCGCACCGGGTTATAAGGCGCACTGTCCATTTTTGAGAAAATGAAAGGATTTTAAGCGCGCCTTATAGTCGGAAAAATACGAAATGTGTTCTTGTCGTCCCCTCTGCCTCAACAACAACCAGCAAATCCTGCAGCCTGTCATTCTTGTATCTATGACTACGGTAGCCATAATGGGCCGACAATCCATCAAACGGTAAAATGTTGGTGTTGATTACTGGCGTCAAGTTGCAGTCTACACATATCTCTTATGTGTGACTGCCATCTACTGGCCAGACTTATCATTACACCATTTACCAAATAAAATTGCTTCGAGGTCGGTAAGCACAACCAGAATAATTCCGTACATTACGTTATAAGGCGCACTGTCCATTTTTGAGAAAATGAAAGGATTTTAGGTGCGCCTTATAGTCAGAAAAATATGAAATGTGTTCTTGTCGTCCCCTCGACCTCAACAACACCCAGCAAATCCTGCAGTCCGTCATACTTGTATCTATGACTACGGTAGCCATAATGGGCTGACAATCCATCAAACGGTAAAATGTTGGTGTTGTTTACTGGCGTCATATTGCAGTCTACACATATCTCTTATGTGTGACTGCCATCTACTGGCCAGACTTATCATTACACCATTTACCAAATAAAATTGCTTCGAGGTCGGTAAGCACAACCAGAATAATTCCGTACATTAGGCGCACCGGGTTATAAGGCGCACTGTCCATTTTTGAGAAAATGAAAGGATTTCAAGCGCGCCTTATAGTCGGAAAAATACGAAATGTGTTGTTGTCGTCCCCTCTGCCTCAACAACACCCAACAAATCCTGCAGCCTGTCATACTTGTATTTATTACTACGGTAGCCATAATGGGCCGACAATCCATCAAACGGTAAAATGTTGGTGTTGATTACTGGCGTCATATTGCAGTCTACACATATCTCTTATGTGTGACTGCCATCTCCTGGCCAAATGTATCATTACAGCATGGACCAAATAAAATTGCTTCAAGATCGGTAAGCACAACCAGAATCATTCCGACATTAGGTGCACCGGGTGATAAGGCGCACTGTCGATTTTTGAGAAAATTAAAGGATTTTAGGTGCGCCTTATAGTCCGAAAAATACGGTATGTGTTCTTGTCTTCCCCCAAAAAGTGCAGTTCCCCGTTAAGTTCCTAAAGTTGTACTATTTCCTCGCATCGGCTAACGTCTCATAAGATTTGCGGACTCTCGAGGGACCTCGAGGTGTCTTTTTGAGAGGTGGTAGCCGTGGAAATGTGCACGACACCCGGGGAAGCGAGGCGCTGCGAGTTGAACCGTGGGCTCCGAAGTGGGTTGGAGAGAGTGCGAGCGCCTATTGTTAGTCCCGACGTGTGAGAGGAGTGTGTGTCGGTGGTGGGAAGCGATAACGAGCCGTTACCGTCAATTGGTTACGTCATCCCGGGACTGCTCACACCGCATTAATAGATACCATTGGGGCTTCATTGTTTTCCCATAAACTCCCATTTCCTCTGTTTTTGTCACATGACCTTTGCAGTTCTCCTTTTTTCTTTCAAACGCCTAACACGGGGCGGAGGAGGATGAAAGGGGGAGGCTGATTAAAAGGAGGCTCGTGTCGCCGACAAGAGGGCAGGGAAGGGCTCGGCGGAAGGTCCCTGGGATCGGTGCGGGAACAAAGGGAAGGCTTGCTCCTGGGGGCGAAGAGAGGGACTTTAGGGGATGACATGGTCGAGTGGAACCTTTGCATCATGAGGGACGCTCCAGAAATGAAACTAGCTTTTTGTCCCTGTACAGCAAAATGTAAAAACGGCATATAAAATTACCGTAATTTCCGGACTATAAGCCGCACCTGACTATAAGCCGCACCAGCTAAATTTAGGGGAAAATACAGATTGCTCCATATATAAGCCGCACCCGACTATAAGCCGCAGGGTTTTGATGTGTAATTACCGTAGTATATAGGGGTTCCTGCTACCACGGAGGGGATTGTCGGGACAGAGATGACTGTTTGGGAACGCAAAGCGTACCATTTATTAACAATAAATCTTTCAATCATTCAATCAAACTTTCACATCTTTGACATGGCGAACAGCATTCGTGCAGAGTACAAATAATACAACGGTGCAAAGTAATACAAAGTGCTCGCCTGTACGTTATCAAAATAACCAGCCTACCGGTATATGAAAAGTCAGTCTTTAATCATTGTGTCATCGTCTTCCTCCTGCGTACTAAAACCACCGAAATCCTCTTCGTCGGTGTCGGAGAAGAACAGGCCGTAAATAAGCCGCACCCTTGTATAAGCCGCAGGGACCAGAACGAGGGGAAAAAGTAGCGGCTTATAGTCCGGAAATTACGGTAGCCTTTTTTTTACGCTAAACAAAGTGATCTGATGCATATTTACTAAATAATGGCTATATTTCATAGGGGCGGGAATATTTGGGCACCGCATTTCGGTTCCTGTGGTGACGATTGGATTTGGAATCGATTCTCGATTCGACACGATCCATCATAAAACCTTTTCAAAACCGGTTAGATCAGTCCCAGCAGGCACAAGACATTGAAACAACGTTGAGAACTCCTTGAATTAGGTCCTCACTTTGAGCAACTCAAACTTAACGTTGAAACAACATGCTTTTTGACGACGTTTAATCAATGTCGGGTTCTGACGTTGAATTGACCGTTGAAATGTGGTCATTTCCCAACCAATATTCTACAACACAAATACAACGTTGGAACAACATGCTTTTTGACCACATTTAATCAATGTTGGGTTCTGACGTTGATTTGACCGTTGAAATGTGGTCATTTTCCAACCAATATTCAACAACAGAAATACAAGGTTAAAACATCATGCTTTCTGACGTTGTTCAATCAATGTTGGGTTCTGACGTTGATTCGACCGTTGAAATTAGATCATTTCCCAACCAATATTCTACAACACAAATACAACGTTGGAACAACATGCTTTTTGACGACGTTTAATCAATGTCGGGTTCTGAGGTTGAATTGACCATTGAAATTCGGTCATTTTCCAACCAATGTTCTACAACACAAATACAACGTTGAAACAACATACTTTTTGACAACGTTCAATCAATGTCGGGATCTGATGTTGATTTAACCATTGAAATTTGGTTATTTCCCAACCAATATTCTACAACACAAATACAACGTTGAAACATCATGCTTTCTGATGTTCAATCAATGTTGGGTTCTGACGTTGATTTGACCGTTGAAATTTAAAAATTTCCCAACCAATATTCTACAACACAAATACAACGTAGAGACAACATGCTTTTTGACGACGTTTAATCAATGTCGGGTTTTGACGTTGATTTGACCATTGAAATTTGGTCATTTTCCAACCAATGTTCTACAACACAAATACAACGTTGAAACAACATGCTCTTTGACAACGTTTATCCAATGCCAGCTGGTGATGTTGATTTGATCATTGAAATTTGGTCATTTCCCAACCAACATTCTACAACACAAATACAACGTTGAAACAACATGCTTTTTGACAACGTTTAATCAATGTCGGGTTCTGACTTTGATTTGACCATTGAAATTAGGTCATTTTCCAACCAATATTCTACAACACAAATACAACGTTGAAACAACATACTTTTTGACAACGTTCAATCAATGTCGGGTTCTGACGTTGAATTGACCGTTGAAATGTGGTCATTTCCCAACCAATATTCTACAACACAAATACAACGTTGGAACAACATACTTTTTGACCACATTTAATCAATGTTGGGTTCTGACGTTGATTTGACCGTTGAAATGTGGTCATTTTCCAACCAATATTCAACAACAGAAATACAAGGTTAAAACATCATGCTTTCTGACGTTGTTCAATCAATGTTGGGTTCTGACGTTGATTCGACCGTTGAAATTAGATTATTTCCCAACCAATATTCTACAACACAAATACAACGTTGGAACAACATGCTTTTTGACGACGTTTAATCAATGTCGGGTTCTGAGGTTGAATTGACCATTGAAATTCGGTCATTTTCCAACCAATGTTCTACAACACAAATACAACGTTGAAACAACATACTTTTTGACAACGTTCAATCAATGTCGGGATCTGATGTTGATTTAACCATTGAAATTTGGTTATTTCCCAACCAATATTCTACAACACAAATACAACGTTGAAACATCATGCTTTCTGATGTTCAATCAATGTTGGGTTCTGACGTTGATTTGACCGTTGAAATTTAAAAATTTCCCAACCAATATTCTACAACACAAATACAACGTTGAGACAACATGCTTTTTGACGACGTTTAATCAATGTCGGGTTTTGACGTTGATTTGACCATTGAAATTTGGTCATTTTCCAACCAATATTCTACAACACAAATACAACGTTGAAACAACATGCTCTTTGACAATGTTTATCCAATGCCAGCTGGTGATGTTGATTTGATCATTGAAATTTGGTCATTTCCCAACCAACATTCTACAACACAAATACAACGTTGAAACAACATGCTTTTTGACAACGTTTAATCAATGTCGGGTTCTGACTTTGATTTGACCATTGAAATTAGGTCATTTTCCAACCAATATTCTACAACACAAATACAACGTTGAAACAACATGCTTTTTGACGATGTTTAATCAATGTCGGGTTCTGACGTTGATTTGACAATAGAAATTTGGTCATTTCTCAATCAAAATTCTACAACACAAATACAACGTTGAAACAACATGCTTTGGGGCGGCGTTTAATCAATGTCGGGTTCTGACTTTGATTTGACCATTGAAATTTGGTCATTTCCCGACCAATATTCTACAACACAAATACATCATTGAAACAACATGCTTTTTGACGACGTTTAATCAATGTGGGCTTCTGACGTGGATTTGACCATTGAAATGTTATCATTTTCCAACCCATATTGTACAACACAAATACAACGTTGAAACAACATGCTTTTTGACGTTGTTCAATCAATGTTGGATTCTGACGTTGATTTGACCGTTGAAATTTGGTAATTTCCCAACATAAATTCTACAATATAAATACAACATTGAAACAACATGCTTTTTAACGTTTAATCAATGTTGGGATCTGACGTTGTTTTGACCATTGAGATTTGATCATTTCAATATAATATAATATTCAACAACACAAATACAACGTTGAAACAACATGCTTTTTGACAATGTTTATCCAATGCCAGCTGGTGACGTTGATTTGATCATTGAAATGTGGTCATTTCCCAACCAAATTTCTACAACACAAATACAACGTTGAAACAACATGCTTTTTGACAACGTTCAATCAATGTCGGGATCTGTTGTTGATTTGACCATTGAATTTTGGTCATTTCCCAACCAATATTCTACAACACAGATACAGCATTGAAACAACATACTTTTTGACAATGTTCAATCAATGTCGGGATCTGATGTTGATTTGACCGTTGAAATTTGGTCATTTCCCAACCAAAATTCTACAACACAAATACAACGTTGAAACAACATGAATTTTGACAACATTTAATCAATGTTGGGTTCTGACGTTGATTTGACCATTGAATTTTGGTCATTTCCCAACCAAAATTCTACAAAACATATACAACGTTAACACATCATGCTTTTTGACGTTGTTCGATCAATGTTAGGTTCTGACGTTGATTTGACCGTTGAAATTTGATGATTTCCCAACGAGTATTCTGTAACACAAATACAACGTTGAAACAACATGCTTTTTGACAACGTTCAATCAATGTCGGGTTCTGACTTTGATTTGACAATTGAAATTAGGTCATTTTCCAACCAATATTCTACAACACAAATACAAGGTTAAAACATCATGCTTTCTGACGTTGTTCAATCAATGTCGGGTTCTGACGTTGATTTGACCGTTGAAATTAGATAATTTCCCAACCAATACTCTACAACACAAATACAACGTTGAAACAACATGCTTTTTGACGACGTTTAATCAATGTCGGGATCTGACGTTGATTTGACCTTTGAAATTTGGTCATTTCCCAACCAATATTCAACAACACAAATACAACGTTGGAACAACATGCTTTTTGACGACATTTAATCAATGTTGGGTTCTGAGGTTGATTTGACCATTGACATTTGGTCATTTCCCAACCAATATTCAACAACACAAATACAAGGTTAAAACATCATGCTTTCTGACGTTGGTCAATCAATGTTGGGTTCTGACGTTGATTTGACCTTTGAAATTAGATAATTTCCCAACCAATATTCTACAACACAAATACAACGTTGAAACAACATGCTTTTTGATGACGTTTAATCAATGTCTGGTTCTGACATTGAATTGACCAGTGAAATTTGGTCATTTCCCAACCAATATTCTACAACACAAATACAACGTTGAAACAACATGCTTTTTGACAACGTTCAATCAATGTCGGGATCTGTTTTTGATTTGACCATTGAATTTTGGTCATTTCCCAACCAATATTCTACAACACAGATACAGCATTGAAACAACATACTTTTTGACAATGTTCAATCAATGTCGGGATCTGATGTTGATTTGACCGTTGAAATTTGGTCATTTCCCAACCAAAATTCTACAACACAAATACAACGTTGAAACAACATGATTTTTGACAACATGTAATCAATGTTGGGTTCTGACGTTGATTTGACCATCGCATTTTGGTCATTTCCCAACCAAAATTCTACAAAACATATACAACGTTAACACATCATGCTTTTTGACGTTGTTCGATCAATGTTGGGTTCTGACGTTGATTTGACCGTTGAAATTTGATGATTTCCCAACGAGTATTCTATAACACAAATACAACGTTGAAACAACATGCTTTTTGACAACGTTCAATCAATGTCGGGTTCTGACTTTGATTTGACAATTGAAATTAAGTCATTTTCCAACCAATATTCTACAACACAAATACAAGGTTAAAACATCATGCTTTCTGACGTTGTTCAATCAATGTCGGGTTCTGACGTTGATTTGACCGTTGAAATTAGATAATTTCCCAACCAATACTCTACAACACAAATACAACGTTGAAACAACATGCTTTTTGACAACGTTTATCCAATGCCAGCTGGTGACGTTGATTTGATCATTGAAATATGGTATTTTCCCAAACAACAACGTGGATCCAACGTTCGGACGTCAACGTTGTCTCAATTAACAAACACGACTATTTCGCACAGCCACTTTTAAAGGACTGTATCAATGTCTCGCGCCTGCTGGGGTGGTTCTCAAACTGCTTTGACCAAGTACCACCTTAGGAAAAAACTTGGCTCTTTAGGGACCACCATAATGTGTAGTAGGCCTAAGTATTTATTAGAAACAAGGCAGATGTATATTTTATATTCTTGGCCATTGTAACATTTCACACAGTTTGAACATTGTATACATATTGGAAAATTGTGTCTGTATTGGATTGGTATCTTCGATACCACCTTGAATTTGAAGAAAATCAGTGGTAACGCGCATCAGTACTGTAGCAGCACATGACTGACGAGTCCGCAACCCGATTGGCAGGAAGAGTAGTAACAAAACGGTAGATTTTTCCAACTTACTTTGAGAATATTGATGACAACAAGCACACGGCCACCAACTAATCCTTCAGAGCCCAACAGGAATCAATTAGAGCCTTAATTAGACTCCCAGATCATGCAAATGATCCAAAATCAGATCAATCGGACAATCGTGGATCTGGACCAGGATCTGGAGTATGGGAAAGATAACAAGAATGGCGACAAAGCCTTTTTGAAGCGGGACGGTTGAATGGCAGGCAGCCGTCCAGAGCAGCTGTTCATGTTGCGAGTCTGGCATCGGCCCCGGAGATGCTGAATAGGCGCTCTTTTTTTATCACTCGCAAGAGTAGCTTTGATTGAGCCGCCTTGCTCCTTAACTTCGTCCAAACTCTCATGATTGCTTCTCCGATGCAGCGGCTTCTACCGCACGCCATCTGAGGAGAGCGTCCATGATGAGCAGGGCTTGGAAACAGGAGTTCAGTCAATCAAGGATATTAGTTAAGATGATCGCCCAGCTGTGCTTATTCAAGACGGCTGGTGAGAGAGGAAGAGAGACAGTGGAAGGGAGACAGAGAATAGAGAGATAGCTAGGGAAGGAGAGAAAAAGAGAGAGATGGAATGAGAGAGATTGAGAGAGAGAGAGAATGATAGACAACAAAACAGAAGGGGAGAGAGAATGAGTGAGAAAAATAAGGAAACATAGAGAAAAGAAAGAGAAAATGAAAGACAAATATTGAGAAAGAGAGAGAATGAGAAATAGTGAGAAAGAAGGAGAAGGAGAGAGATAATTAGAGTGAATGAAAAGAGAGAAGGCGAGAGACAATGAGTGAGAGAGAGATTAACAGAGAGAATGAATAAGAACGAGAATGAAAAAGAGTGAGTGAGAGAGGGAAAGAAAGGGAGAATACAAGACAATGAAAGATAATGAGTGACAGAAAGATAATTAGAGACAGAATGAGTGAAAGAGAGAGATACATGCAAAAAAAATGAGAATGGGAGAGAGTATTAGAGAGAAAGAGAAAGAGAGATAAATGAGTTAGAATGAGAGAGCGAGGGAATGAGATAGTGTGAGAGAGCAAATGAGTCAGAGAGAATAAGAGACAAGGAGAGAGATAATTAAAGTGAATGAGAGAGAAAGAAAGAGAGAGAGGGAGAAATGATGAGAGAAGAGACAAGGCGAGAGACAATGAGTGAGAGAGTAAGAGAGAGAATGACACACAATGAGTGAGAGAGAGGATTGCAGAGAGAATGAATAAGAAAGAGAATGAAAAAGAGTGAGAGAGAGAGAGGGAAAGAAAGAGAGAATACATGACAATGAAAGAGTGAGTGACAGAAAAATAATTAGAGAGATGATGAGTGAAAGAGAGAGAGATACATGAGAAATAATGAGAATGGGAGAGAGGATTACAGAGAAAGAGAGGGAGATAAATGAGTAAGAATGACAGAGAGAGAATGAGAGAGGGTGAGAGAGCAAATGAGTCAGAGAGAATAAGACACATTGAGAGAGGAGAAGGAGAGAGATGTTTAAAGTGAATGGGAGAGAAAGAAGGAGAGAGAGAGATGATGAGAGAAGAGACAAGGCGAGAGACAATGAGTGAGCGAGCGAGAGAGTAAGAGAGAGAATGAGACAATGAGTGAGAGAGTGAATTGCAGAGAGAATGAATAAGAAAGAGAATGAAAGACAGTGAGTGACAGAAGGATAATTAGAGAGAGAATGAGTGAAAGAGAGAGATAAATGAGAAAGAATGAGAATGGGAGAGAGAATTAGAGCCAATGAGAGAAAGAAAAAGAGAGCTAAATGAGTGAGAATTAGAGAGAGTGAGAGAGCAAATGAGTCAGAGAGAATAAGAGACAATGAGAGAGAAGGGGAAGGAGAGCGATAATTAAAGTGAATGAGAGGGAAAGAAGGAGAAAGAGGAAGAAATGATGAGAGGAGAGCCAAGGCGAGAGACAATGAGTGAGCAAGCGAGAGAGTAAGAGAGAGAAGGAAATACAATGAGTGAGGGAGAGAATTGCAGAGAATGAATAAGAAAGAGAATGAAAGAGAGTGAGTGAGAGAGAATGAGATAGGGAAAGAAAGAGAAAATACAAGACAATAAAAGAGAATGATTGAGAAAAAGATCATTAGAGGGAGAATGAGTGAAAGAGAGGGATAAATGAGAAAGAATGAGAATGGGAGAGAGGATTAGAGCCAATGGAAGAGAAAGAGAGGTACATGAGTAAGAATGAGAGAACGAGAGAGAGTGAGAGAGCAAATGAGTCAGAGAGAATAGTAGAAAATGAGAGAGAATGAGAAGGAGAAGGTGAGCGATAATTAAAGTGAATGAGAGAGAAAGAAGGAGAGAGAGAGAAACATTATGAGAGAAGAGACAAGGCGAGAGACAATGAGTGAGCGAGAGCGAGGGCTTAAGAGAGAGAATGAGACACGATGAATGAGAGAGATAATTGCAGAGAGAATGAATACGAAAGAAAATGAAAGAGAGTGAGTGACAGAAGGATAATTAGAGAGAGAATGAGTGAAAGAGAGAGATAAATAAGAAAGAATGAGCATGGGAGAGAGGATTAGAGCCAATGAGAGAAAGAGAAAGAGAGATAAATGAGTAAGAATGAGAGAGAGAATGAGAGAGAGTTAGAGAGCAAATGAGTCAGAGGGAATAGCATACAATGAGAGAGGGGAAGGAGAGAGATAATTCAAGTGAATGAGAGGGAAAGAAGGAGAGAGAGAGAGAGATGATGAGAGAAGAGACAAGGCGAGAGACAATGAGCGAGAGAGCGAGAGAGTAAGAGAGATAATGAGACACAATGAGCGAGGGAGAGAATTGCAGAGACAATGAATAAGAAAGAGAATGAAAGAGTGAGTGAGAGAGAATGAGAGAGGGAAAGAAAGAGAGAATACAAGACGATGAAAGAGAATGAGTAGGAGAAAATCAGGCTTTTCAGGTGGAATTCTTTCCCATTCTTGCTTGATGTACAGCTTAAGTTGTTCAACAGTCCGGGGGTCTCCGTTGTGGTATTTTAGGCTTCATAATGAGCCACACATTTTAAATGGGAGACAGGTCTGGACTACAGGCAGGCCAGTCTAGTACCCGCACTCTTTTACTATGAAGCCACGCTGTTGTAGCACGTGGCTTGGCATTGTCTTGCTGAAATAAGCAGGGGCTTATGGTAGCGTTGCTTGGATGGCAACATATGTTGCTCCAAAACCTGTATGTACCTTTCAACATTAATGTGTAAGTTACCCATGTCTTGGGCACTAATACACCCCCATACCATCACAGATGCTGGCTTTTCAACTTTGCGCCTCGGACAATCCGGATGGTTCTTTTCCTCTTTGGTCCGGAGGACAC
>NC_084738.1:62538441-62665941 GCF_033978785.1 Entelurus aequoreus | reverse complement strand
TCAAATGCAACAGTACGTATACGTAATGATAACTTGAGATACGAAAGAATGCAGAAAAATGGAGGGGAAGAAAGAGAAGCAACCTACATTAACCTTGTAGATTGTTATAGTAACAATAGGTTAAGCTTTGTCAGTGTGCCATGTGTTATACCCAGTTTACCCTAGGGCAACAACGTTAATATATGTTTGATGAAACGTGATTATGTGCATGAGTGTATGTGTGCATATGTACTTGTATATGTACAGTATGTGTATATGTGCTTGTACAGTGAATGTATATGTACAGTATGTGTATATGTGTGTTCTTACAGTGAATGTATATGTACAGTATATGTATTTGTGTGTTTGTACAGTGAATGTATATGTGTAGTATGTGTATGTGTGTGTTTGTACAGTGAGTGTATATGTACAGTATGTGTATATGTATGTTTTTACAGTGAATGTATATGTACAGTATGTGTATACAGTATGTTTGTATAATGAATGTGCGTGTGGATGTATGAACTTTGAGTGTAGTGTACTGTATTTATTTGTATATGTATGTGGGAGCGTAGGTACCTATCAGTGGCGTGCGGTGAGGTTCATGTCAGGTGAGGCACTGACTTCATCACAGTCAGATTTACAAACATATGAACCCTAAAGAGTATCTTATTCACCATTTGATTGGCAGCAGTTAACGGGTTATGTTTAAAAGCTCATACCAGCATTCTTCCCTGCTTGGCACTCAGCATCAAGGGTTGGAATTGGGGGTTAAATCACCAAAAAATATTCCCAGGCACGGCGCCGCTGCTGCCCACTGCTCCCCACTGCTCCCCACTGCTCCCTTTACCTTCCAGGGGCTGAACAAGGGGATGGGTCAAATGCAGAGGACAAATTTCACCACACCTACACTGTAAAAAAAAATACATTTGAGAAAACGCAAATCCTCAAGGCAACATGACGCAACAAGACCCCCGCGCCCCCCCCAACCCCCGACCACCGCTAAGACACCGTTCTGGTACACTGTAAAAAATAATTATAGTTTTTAAGTTAGTCAGACTCATGTAACCAAATATTAACATTGCTGTATGTATACTTTTGACCCAGCAGATTTGGTCACATTTTCAGTAGACCCATAATAAATTCATAAAAAAAAAAAACTTCATGAAAGTTTTTTTGTGACCAACAAGTATGTGCTCCAATCACTCTATCACAAAAAAATAAGAGTTGTAGAAATTATTGGAAACTCAAGACAGCCATGACATTATGTTCTTTACAAGTGTATGTAAACTTTTGACCACGACTATATATATATATATATATATATATATATATATATATATATATATATATATATATATATATATATATATAGTCGAGGTTACTGTCATTATACAGTGCTCAATACCAGGGCAGAGCGGATTATACGTTAGGTCAGGAAAAAAACACAGAGGCTATGTCATCCCTACAAGCCTGTTTCGCAGGTTTCCCTGCTCTTCAGGGAAGTTTCTATAAAATAGCCTCTGTGTTTTTTCCTGACCTAACGTATATATATATATATATATATATATATATATATATATATATATATATATATATATATATATATATATATATATATATATATATATATATATATATATATATATATATATATATATATATATATATCCATTATATGTATATGATGTATAGTTAATATAATGTATAGTAAATATAATTGGATATTAAGAGTATGTAAAGGTTGGACCTCTTTATAGTTTTCTAATCGATCGGAAATATCAAGCAGCTAAAACGCGCCAAAAATGGTTAAGTGCAGAGAATGTTTTGCATTTTTTTTCTCATCATGCATTGTAATGGATTTAAATGGGTGTATTTTATTGTATTTTTTCAGTGTGCAGGTTTGTTATGTTCGACCATGTCTGTTGACATTTTGTGTTGGCTGGATTATATACAGTATATATATTTTTTTGTACCATGACTAGGTAAGGTTGCTTGCATCGGGTGATATATAATAAATTCTGTGCATAATTAAAGGTCATTGACTTAAATACTCACAATGTCCACTAGACGGCATCATTCTTGTCTGACTGTCAAAATGAATGTTGCCTCCCTGAGGGTAACATTCCCTTGTGTGGTGTTCGGGTCCGTGGGACCCGTTTTCATTATTTATTAAAAGAAAAATGATACAATCAATTAATTTTTCGAACTGAGACTCACTGACTTTGGCTCATTTTCTGTGAAGAACATATATCAAAATACATATTTAATGCCCACACACCATACACCCCCCCTACACATTTCTATTACATATAGGAGCTAATAGATGTGTGGAAATTGATGTTCTGTGTACCACACACACCCACACACACACACACACAGAAGGCCTAGAAAGGAGGAGGACAGAGTGTAGGTACTAGAGATGCGCGGTTTGCGGACACAACCGCGGAGTCCGCGGATAATCTGTGGGTCGGGCGGATGCATGACGAAAAAAATAGATTTTAAATAGATCCGGGCGGGTGGCGGTTGAACCAATTTGGAAATATATATACATAGTTAAATGTTGTTACCCACATACGAAAAACGAGCAGCACTCTTTGAAACAGACAATTATTCATCAGGCACTGCTGCAGCTGTAACGCCAAATTTCTTCCCCCTACAAAAACCTTCCCCCCATTTACTTCCGGGGCTGCGTCTAATAAAGTCACAAAGTTGCCGGGGGTCCTTAACCGGCACGCGACTGTCCTGTTTCGCGCCTGTACAAAAAAAAACAATAATCGATTTCTTCAGATTCCAGCAGCTGTCAAAGACGAAGTATCCTTCCAGCGACGGGCAGTCAAAGCCGAAGTGCTATCGATCGCTGTCAATGACGTAAGAGGAAACAGGGGGAAGAAATTTGGCGTGACACAGCACAACACAACACAACACAACAGCAGAAGAAGAAAAAAATAAAAAGATGGCAACGCCGGCAGCAAACATGGTACGCAACAAACTAAAAAAGGGAATACTAAAGACCAGGGGAAAAAATAACAATAATAGTCAACACTTTCTTAATGGAAATGACAATAATATTTTAATAATGATAAATATTATCACGCAATAATATCTCTTAGCCTCTAATGCGTGGCCAAGAGATATTAATGCGTGGCACGCATTGAATGTCTCTGCTGCATTGGATCAGTTTCCTTTCTTTGACAGACAAAAGCTTTCTAACCTCACTAATGCCTTGCATCGTCTATATTAGATATATAACAACGGGTGGGTGGCGGGTGGTAGTAGTTTTGATAAAATGTTAGTTCGGGTGGATGGCGGGTGGATGACGACTTTTGTGATGCGGTTGCGGATGAAATAATTGCCTATCCGCGTATCTCTAGTAGGTACACAGAACATCAGAGGGTCAAATGTGCGAGAAAATGAGAGCAGGCAGTGTTGACAAACAATGTTGCAACCTTGTGTGGGACGCAGAAACCGGGAGATACATTTTCCGTGCAACGTTCATATTGTTGTTACTCAGCCAGCGTTTGTGGGTCTAAAGTACCCGTTGCATTTTGTGGCTTTTAATGCCTCACAATCAAACACTTTTATGTTAAAATACTGAACAGATGTTTATTGGGATAAGGTAAACATCTGTTCAGCATTTTAACATAAAAGTGTTTGATTGTGAGGCATTAAAAGCCACAAAATGCAAGTGGGTCCATCAGACCCACAAACGCTGGCTGAGTAACAACAATATGAACATTACACAAGGGTTAAACTCACGTGGTCTCGCAGGCAAAATTGGAGCCGTAGGCGCAGGCAATAGTTTGGACACCCCTGCAATAAATCCATCAATATTACTTTCTCGTCAACTCCCGGCTTGATTCATCAGCAGGGTTGCCGGGTTTATGGTTGATATTTTATTCACAGTTCGGACTTCACAATGTTGAATCCCAATCCTACAAATTGTACTGTTTCTGTTCATTCTGCTGATAAATGAACGTATTCCAGAGAGAAGGTCCCTTATGGAATATCTAATGATCCTTCTCCCTCTTCGAATTACTTTGTAAAGATTTCTTTTCTGGCTGCCAACTCGGGATGGCGGCACCCAGCAACCGTCTACTTTCCTACTCTGGAGTACGAGGTTGCGAACGACGGACTTGCAGAGAACACGCCAAGATGACGGCGATGAGGATTGCGGCGGATTAGTGAGATAGGACGGCAAAATCCAATAAAATGCCACATTTACATAACGCACCCCCCCACGATACATTAGCGGCGAAGCGTGCGCGTGTCGGTCACCATATGTCGCTTAGCGGGGTCCCTCCGCGTGGGCCGGCATGCTGATTGAAGTGGCTAAAGAGGAGATTAAAGTGATAATGTACTCGGATAATCCTCCAGATCTCCGAGGGGGCGAATGGTCTCCGGAGGCGGAGGCCGGACGTCAAAGAGCTGGGTGCCGTCGGATTATACCGAGTAATGATCAGCCGTATGTGCCGTGACACAATAAGAGCCGTGAGCCGGGTCACGGGTTAAAACTCACCAGTTGAACTCGCTGAAATAAAGTTCTGCTTCGTCACGTGACCGCGCCAACCCAAAGGACGGCGGTGCACACATCAGGTTGTCTGTTTCCTCGCTCCACACCCCTACAGGAACCATATCAACACTTTGTCAGAGGGTTACAGTTCACCCCGGCGTCCGGGGAAAAGAAAGAACAAGGTGCAAAGTGGTTCATGGCATGACATCATTCAGTCTGCCCACCGCGGTCTAAAAGGGAGTCTCTGGTCTTAGAAAGATTCCGTATTCTGGTCGACTATCATCTTTATACGGGTGTTTGGTCTTGTGTATACAGTATGTATGGATCCTTGGCCTTATTAAGTTAAAGTTAAAGTACCAATGATTGTCACACACAAAATTATTCTCTGCATTCACCCTTGTTCACCCCCTGGAAGTGAAACCCAATATCTAAGTTACATTTAAACCAATGTGGGTGGCACTGGGAGCAGGTGGGTAAAGTGTCTTTGCCCAAGGACACAACGGTAGTGAATAGGATGGCGGAATCGGGGATCGAACCTGGAACCCCCCCCCCGGTGAGTGCCTGGTCTTAAAATGGACTACGTGCGTCAGGTTCAAACACCGAACTATCTATTAAACAAGACGAGAAGCAAGGAATCAAACAGAGACAGGATTCGATTTAGCTCAGTAGCCTAGTGGTTAGAGTGTCCGCCCTGAGATCGATAGTTTGTGAGTTTAAACCCCGGCCGAGTCATACCAAAGACAATAAAAATGGGACCCATTATCTCCCAGCTTGGAACCCAGCAGCAAGGGTTGGATTTGGGGGTTAAATCACCAAAAATTATTCCTGGGCGTGGCACCGCTGCTGCCCACTGCTCCCCTTACCTCCCAGGGGGTGAACAAGGGGATGTCTCCAATGCGGAAGACAAATTTCACCACTCCTAGTGTGTGTGACAATCATTGGTACTTTAACTTTGCCTGGTCTTAAAATGGACTATGTGTGTCAGGTTCAAACACGGAACTATCTATTAAACAAGACAAAAAGCAAGGAATCACACAGAGACAGGATTCAATTTAGCTCATGAGGAGAGCGCGTCGACCTGCACCCTCGTACAATGTCGTCCCACGCACAAAACAAAACAAGCTCCAAACGCCTCCTCATTTATTTGGGCATTTCCTGATTACATAGCTGCAGCTGCTTCTAAGGGGGGAGGGGTCATAAACAGCTGCTGCACTGGGTCATAAACAGTTCAAACAAAAAGGTGCTTGGAGCGGTGTCAGGTTTGCCTCCTCTCTGCTCGTAGATTTCGGGTCCTGATAAGGTCCTTCCGTTTGTTTGTATGCTTCACTGGTGAGAGTGTTTGGCGGACATCGTTTTGTCCTACTAATTTTGGCGGCTCTTGAACTCACCATAGCGGTGGACTGTGACGCAACAGTTTGTTTCACATGTCAAATCTTCCACTCCTTCTTGGTCTCTTTTTGTCCACCAAACGTTGTATGCTGTTTATGCTGATACACATGGAATGTGTATCAGTCTCTGGTCTGTCATCGGTCCTTTGTAGCTCTCCTGCGGGCCTTGAAAGTACTGTCCCAGCCCTAGCCTAGTTTTCTAAACTATCTACGAGGTCTCAATTGTTCACTGGACCAGTCTGGGAAGGTTCCAGAATACCCCTAAATAAAACCTACGGCAGACAGGGTGCCCAAAAACATCTTAGGGCATTGGGACTTTTAGGGGTCTGTTTTGGATTGCTTTTTTTTGGAACTTCAGGTATGTTATTCATTCCCTGAGTTTATAGAATATATTGGATTCAAGTAGATGAGGTAAAATATCACCCCTAAAGTCAGACCCCTATTTATATCCCAAGAAACTCAGCTTTCCCTTACCTAACCCAGTTTCTTAAGTGGCAATTTGTACAAATTGCACACAGGAGGGTCAGGTAAGGTCCCATTTGCCCACGGAAAGGTGCCAAAATACTTCTGTATCTTTCGCACATTTGGTACCCTTAGGGTTTAGTCCTTGGTGGAACCCTGGCACCTTCTGTGTGAGTCGGAAACCTTGGACTTTCTTGGATACAAGCAGATGAATCGCAATCCCTTCGGGGTCAATTCTGGTGAAAAGGTGCCTTTGAAGTTACGATTTCCAGAGCCCGCTGACCAGTCCAAGGAAGTTGTCATTCCCGTAGTCTTTAATGGATCTCAGGGCTTTGACGGGTCCTCATGGGTTAGGTTTAAGTGTTTGGTCGTATATTGGTCCTCGGTCGTTAAAGCCTCGCTGGTGTTATATGGATGATGCAGTATTGGTGCTGTAGGGGTTATTTATGTGGCCCTGGCTTTATATTGGTCTCACGTCTTGTTTACTATTCTGTAGGTCCCTGGTGTTGTACAGGGTTTCTCATCAGATACTGTATGGCATTAGTATTGGCCTCCGGTATCTGGTCTTGTATGGGTTTTTGGGTCTTTGGTTTTGTATTAGTCCTTTGTCTTATTGAAGTATCTAGTCTCATAATGGGTTGGGTATAGATCTCTGATCGTATATCCTTTTCTGGACTATATAACGGTCTCTTGTGTTAATTTTATTTCATACAGAAAATTATTTGGTTTATATGGGTATCTCGTAGTGGTGTCCGGATCCAATATTGATATCAGTCAGTGTTCAGCCAGTTACCAATAAGCACATAAGATTTGTCTTTTCTTCTAGTTTAGTTAAGTCATTTACAAGAAATCATGGTAGGCTATAGGCTACTCGGAGCTGGCGGCTACACAACAGCTAAGCACACAATAGCACGCAAGCTAACGCTCACATACGTTTGTGAATAGATTACGAATAGAATAGGTGGTATTAATTGGACAATATTTCACTCTCAAACATGACATTTGTCAATATAATTAATTATAAAATAACTATAAGTGTATACTGTTTACACATACAAAGTCTCCAAGGGAGAAGCGTATTAGAAAGTTTCCAGTAACAAACGAGTCCGCATCATAACTTCACAAATTATCGCGACCACTAGGTCTGGCCAGAAAATATGATCAAACCTTCTCTAACAATCCACTAGGGTTATACGGTATACCGGTATTAGTATAGTACCGCCTCTAAAAAGTACCGGTCTCCCATGCCCCCGGGTCCCCGTCGTCGTTGCTGGTTTATGAGCAGAGGAGCATGTTCGGCAGCGCACAATCACAGAGTACTTACCAGCAGACACAGTGTGTAGACAGAAAAGGGAGAACGGACGCATTTTGGTCTAAACACTAACGATAAAGGTGAAGTTATAACACTGAAACGCCCTCAGGAAGAGGTGCTTTAAGACATGGCTAGCTAGCTAGCGGCTAAAGTCCATCCACAGTCTACAGTGTTGTAGCTACTTCTAAATCACTAATCCTTGCCTCCATGGTGACAAATAATGATACATAAGTGTCATCCCTGCAGGGCGAAGAATAACTAAACATGCTTCACTACACACCGTAGCTCACTGGCGTCAAAATGTAAATAAACGCCATTGGTGGATCTACACCTAACATCCACTGTAATGATACCAAGTACAGGAGCGTATCTAGTCGACACTACTATGATTACTTCAATATTTCAGGGCATCACATCTTCTTTCGTGTTTTTTCTAAATTTATATTATGTTTTTTAAACTCAGGAAATACGTCCCTAGACACATGAGAACTTTGAATATGACCAATGTATGATCCTGTAACGACTTGGTATCGGATCGATACCCAAATTTGTGGTGTCGTCCAAAACTAAAGTATAGTATCCACACAGCAGAAGAATAAGTGATTATTAAATTTTAACAGAAGTGTAGATAGAACATGTTGAAAGAGAAAGTAAGCAGATATTAACAGTAAATGAACAAGTAGATTAATAATCCATTTTCTACCACTTGTCCTTAATATTGTTGACAAAATAATAGAATGGTAAATGACACAATATGTTACTGCATATGTCAGCAGACTAAATTAGGAGCCTTTGTTTGTTTACTTACTAATAAAAGACAAGTTGTCTTGTATGTTCACTATTTTATTTAAGGACAAACTTGCAATAATAAACATATGTTTAATGTACCCTAAGGTTTTTTGTTCAAATAAAGCCAATAATGCCATTTTTGTGGTGCCCTTTATTTAAAAAAGTATCGAAAAGTACCGAAAAGTATCGGTACTGTCAGGTTCAAACACCGATGACATCTATTAGACAAGACAAGAAGCAAAGAAATCAAACAGAGACAGGATTCAATTTAGCTCATGAGGAGAAACGTCTGGGGCTGCACACTCAGCTACAGCCTCCCACCACGCTCTGAAGGCAGTCCCAATCGCGCTCCTCCTTTATTTGGGCATTTTCTGATTACATTACATTACAGCAGCTGCTCCTAAGGGGAGGGGGTTCATAAACGAAAAGGTGCCTGAAGCGGTGTCAGGTTTCCCCCCTCTCTGCTTTGTTGACATCTGTCATGATCCGTGGCCCGGATCATGTTTTGCTATTTTCTGTTAGTTTTGGACTCCCTTAGTTCCTGTTTTTGTGCACCCTTGAGTTTGTTTTTAGTTACCAGGGTTACTTATTATTTACACCTGTCTCTGATTGGTGTTCGGGACGCTCACCTGTTTCCCGAGCACTCATCAGAGGCATTATTTAAGCCTGCCTTTGCCGGTCAGTCGGCCTGGCTTCTTTGTTTGCTTCATGCTACAGTTACGTGAGTATTCCTTGTCTTCTAGCCTATGCTAAGCGGTGGTTCTTAACCTGGGTTCGATCGAACCCAGGTTAGCCTCAGGGGTTCGGCGGTCAAAACACACCCGACTCATCGTGTAAATAAAAACTTCTCCCTATCGGCGTATTATGGATACGGCAACAGCAGAAGTCACACTGATTTGCAGGTGGACAACTTGGTGTGAGTTCATGCACTGTGTTGGTTTTGTTCTTTGAACAAGGTGATGTTCATGCACGGTTCATTTTGTGAACCAGTAAAAAAACATATAACTTTGTCTTGAATTGGAAAAAAAAAAATATATATTTTTTTTTTCCTAAAGAAGGGTTTGGTGAATGCTGTTGCGTCCGACCAGATGTTCCTCCAGGGAATTTAAGTTTCTGGTCACTCCCAAGTTGTTTTGATGACAGATAAGCTGAGTTCAAATTGAACACCAGACAGAAGAGGTATTTTGTGATTTATTTTCAAAGGTTTAAAAACAAACGTGAGACCAATCCAGTACAGAAGCGTTCACTAGCGCGGCTAAGATCGATCTCTCCCCCAAACCCACGGAAGTGCTGTGTTCTTCCATCTGTCCCTCGCTCCCACCCTCGTTATGGCTACTCCCTGAGTTATGGCTACTCCCTGCATACCAAACTATCAAGGCCGACACACAGTACTTGCAGACCAAAAGAGCACAATTGGAAGAACACTAGCTGTTTTGTAATATGACTATGAAAATAAAGAAGTAACACTTAAATATGGATATATGTAAAAATCTGCTTCCGCCAATGCGCATATGAAACTGGTGGGGTTCGGAACCTCCAACAAGGTAAAGAACCACTGCCCTAGCGTCCAGTGCGATCGGCACGTTTTTTCCCTCTGGCTTGTTTTCTGTTTTTGGTACTTGTTTGATTTCTAAGAATAAATCATGTTCCTACCTGCACGTCCTGTCCGGAGTGGTCCGTCTGCATCCCGGGGGGTACGAACCTTGCAGCAAGCTGCGACCCCCCCCACACGTAACAACCTCGGGTCATGACAAGGTCTTCCTGTGGCTGTCCAATAGATCAAAGAAACCGACACCTCCACGTCGCATCCCATCGCACACAGCTTCTGTCTTCTCGCAGGGTAGCCTGAACTCATGGGAAAACAAGTTGTGTGATAACCTATGTACAATTATTCTGACAGGTACCAAAATGTACCATATGGTTGTCGGTATTGGAAGTGAAAACGTTTTACCATATTTGATGATCATACCATCATTACCAATATTTTATCTCTAGAGGACATTTTCAATCAGTGGAAATCAAGCTGAACAGGCCAAACAAACTTGTGTGTCTGGTAAACGCGCAGCCGACTGGTACATCGGCACCCGTCACATTCTCAGAACCCGCTGGCACTCTGGGGAGATAATTACATTCTCACTGAGTCTTAATTGGCGGCCTTAAAGCTTTCCTTTTCACACGCTAACAAAAGCATGAGTTTATTCTCCCTCCACTCCTCCTCACCGAGAAGGCCGGAGCATCCTGTCCTGGTTTAAGTGGCTTTATCCCGCAACTCCGACAAGACGTGGCATCAGAAAATGCACTAAGTGGTTCCTGCTGTCTTTGTTTCCCAGTCCCCTGTTCTAGCACAGTCGTCCCGAGGATGCATTAGTGTGGAATTCCATGGCTGTCCGTTGACAACTTACTGCCTGTTTTTGTCTCTTTGACTTCTCATCCCCCTGCCGAGTCAACAAGGCGCTTGAAACGTGTCCCGTGTTGACCTTTTAAGTGGTGACATTTTGTTGATCCGTCCGAGAATATCCACTTGCCATTACCGTGTGAACACCGGCTCTCCTTTAGTTCCAATAAAAGCCCGTTCAAAAAGCTCCAAGCGAGCTTTTGCAGAGTATCAACAAGATGTCATAATAAAAGGGTACGATTTAGAGCCAAAACACGGTGATAGAGCGTCTGCTGTTTTGACTGATTGCAGTCTTCAGGAACAGGCAGATGGAACGTGGTACGTTTGGGTGGCTCCTCTCCATGTTTAGTGTTGTTGCTGGGGCCTTGTTGAAATTGTTGTGTTTTTTTATTCTACACCTTTGGACACCTTTTTCAGGCCCTTATCATGCACGAAAAGTCCCCATGTTTTGCAGGTGTGTCAGGTATGGCAACATTTTGCTAGCTCCACCTTTAAAATTTGAAAAAAAAAATAGCCCCTGCTACCAGTTTCACATATCGACACGAAAATCGCAGAAAACTTCTATCATGATTGAACGCACATGAAAGTCTTAGGAACCCATACTTGAAAACGAACAGGGAGTTGGCTATCTTGGTTGTCGTCTTCCATTTTTCAGGCTAAGAAAAGGGGTCGTCCTTTAACGTACCCCTCCTTAGGGATTTTGAACAAATGAGTCACGGTTAAAATTACAGATACTAAATAAAGGGCTGATGATAAATAGCGAACATATTTTGCCTATGCCATACTATGTGGGCGTGGCATGGCGCCAAACCTTGGTCCGATGGTTTTTGGCCATTTTTTGCCCCCCCAAAAAAGTATTGTACTTTAACGATCTACTCCTAGGGACTTGGGCCAAATGAGTCGCGGTTAAAATCACAGATACCACACATAGGGGTGATGATACATTTCAAAAACATTTTTACTACACCATAATGTATAGGCGTGGCATGGCGCCAAACTTTGCTCCGATGGTTTTTGGCTATTTTTTTTCCCCCAAAAAAAAGTATTGTACTTTAACGATCTACTCCTAGGGACTTTGGCCAAATGAGTCTCGGTTAAAATCACAGATACTACACATTGGGATGATGATAAATTGCGAACAAATTTTGCCTATGCCATACTATGTGGGCGTGGCATGGCGCCAAACTTTGCTCCGATGGTTTTTGGCATTTTTTTGTCAAAAAAACCGGGTCATACTTTAACAAACTCCTCCTAGTGACTTGGGCCAAATGAGTTGCGGTTTAAATCATTGATACCACACATAGGGGTGATGATAAATTGTGTGAAAAAAAATTCCTATGCCATAATATGTGCGCGTTGCATGGCGCCAAACTTTGCGCCGATGGTTTTTGGTAATTTTTTGGCAAAAGAAAAGGGTCATACTTTAACAATCTACTCCTAGGGACTTTGGCCAAATGAGTCGCGGTTAAAATCACAGATACCACTTATAGGGGTGATGATAAATTGCGGGGGAAAAAATTCCTACGTCATAATATGTGGCCGTGGCATGGCGGCAAACTTTGTTCCGATGGTTTTTGGACATTTTTTGGCTATAGAAAAAGGGTCATACTTTAACGTTCTACTCCTAGGGACTTTGGCCAAATGAGTCGCGGTTAAAATCACAGATACCACACATAGGGGTGATGATAAATTGTGGGGAAAAAAAATTCCCACGTCATAATATGTGGCTGTGGCATGGCGGCAAACTTTGTTCCGATGGTTTTTGGACATTTTTTGGCTATAGAAAAAAGGTCATACTTTAACGATCTACTCCTAGGGACTTTGGCCAAATGAGTTGCGGTTAAAATCACAGATACTACACATAAGGGTGATGATAAATTGCAGGAAAAAAAATTCCTTCGCATAATATGTGGCCGTGGCATGGCGGCAAACTTTGTTCCGATGGTTTTTGGACATTTTTTGGCTATAGAAAAAGGGTCATACTTTAACGATCTACTCCTAGGGACATTGGCCAAATGAGTCGCGGTTAAAATCGCAGATACCACTTATAGGGGTGATGATAAATTGCGGGGAAAAAAATTCCTACGTCATAATATGTGGCCGTGGCATGGCGGCAAACTTTGTTCCGATGGTTTTTGGACATATTTTGGCTATAAAAAAAGGGTCATACTTTAACGTTCTACTCCTAGGGACTTTGGCCAAATGAGTTGCGGTTAAAATCACAGATACCACACATAGGGGTGATGATAAATTGCGGGGAAAAAAATCCTACGTCATAATATGTGGCCGTGGCATGGCGGCAAACTTTGTTCCGATGGTTTTTGGAAATTTTTTGGCTATAGAAAAAGGGTCATTCCTTAACGTTCTACTCCTAGGGACTTTGGCCAAATGAGTCACGGTTAAAATCACAGATACCACACATACGGGTGATGATAAATTGCGGGAAAAAAAATTCCCACGTCATAATATGTGGCCGTGGCATGGCAGCAAACTTTGTTCCGATGGTTTTTGGGAATTTTTTGGCTATAGAAAAAAGGTCATACTTTAACGTTCTACTCCTAGGGACTTTGGCCCAATGAGTCGCGGTTAAAATCACAGATACCACACATAGGGGTGATGATAAATTGTGGGGGGGGAAATTCCTACGTCATAATATGTGGCCGTGGCATGGCGGCAAACTTTGTTCCGATGGTTTTTGGACATTTTTTGGCTATAGAAAAAGGGTCATACTTTAACGATCTACTCCTAGGGACATTGGCCAAATGAGTCGCGGTTAAAATCACAGATACCACTTATAGGGGTGATGATAAATTGCGGGGGAAAAAAATCCTAAGCCATACTATGTGGGCTTGGCATTGCACCAAACTTTGCGTCAATGGTTTTTGGTCATTTTTTGGCAAAAGAAAAATGGTCATACTTTAGCGATCTACTCCTAGGGACTTTGGCCGAATGAGTCGCGGTTAAAATCACAGATACTACACATAGAAGTGATGATAAATTGCGAACAAATTTTGCCTATCCCATAATATGTGGGCGTGGCATGGTGCCAAACATTTTTTTGCCACAAAACACGAACCGTTAAATACCTCGGCTTCACAAATTCAGATCTTGATATGATTTGCATTGGCTCGCCGCTCCCCTGAGGATGTGATGACGGCTTGTTGCCACTCCTGTCGGGCAAGGGCGCTATGTTGTTAAAAAACTAAACTTTTTTGGAAGCAACCTGCAAAACCGGAAGAGCTTCGGCAGCCTGCCTGATAAAGTGAGGAGAGTAAGTGAAGTTTAACAATTTAGTCTACCAATGGAGTCAGTACAGATATTAGCAATACCAGTACTAGAGAGAAGAAAGAGCTCTACAAAGTCCAGGGCGTTATCTTTTGATGGACCCACTCTTCTGTGCTTCTGTCCACTCTGCTACCCCTCCCAAGCGGAGTTGCTTGAGCTTCAGTTTAACAAAACCAAAATTTAACACCTCTGCTTTTGCTCCGTCTCGTACCTGGCACCTCTTCTCATCATCAAAACTCGTGTGCTATATGTGTGTGTGAGAGAAGATACAATCACAGGATGGACTCATTGTATTCAGCCTTGAACAGAACAGAGTGTTCCCAATATACTGTATAAGACATATATGAATATCCCTGTGGAGGGAGATGTTGCCAGCGCTGCCTGCAGGAGCAAAGGTCACCGCCTCTGTCCATGGTGCTGACGACAGAGCACCATCTGACGGGGGCGTGGCAGTGCTGACGGCGAGACACAGCTGGCAGTAAGCCAACTTTTACCTTGAAAATAAATGTTTACCTTGAAAGTCAACTTTTACCTTGAAAATCATTTTTTTTCTTGAAAATCAACTTATACCTTGAAAATCAACTTTTACCTTGAAAATCATATTTTACCTTGAAAATATTTTTTACTTTGAAAATAATTTTTTACCTTGAAAATCAACTTTTACCTTGAAAATCATTTTTTACCTTGAAAATCATTTTTTACCTTGAAAATATTTTTTTACAATTTTAAACAATTTTAATTTTTTTAAACAATTTTAAACAATTTTAAACAATTTTAAACAATTTTAAACAATTTTAAACAATTTTAAACAATTTTGAATTTTGAATTTTTTTTAAAACAATTTTGAATTTTTTTAATTTTTTAAAACAATTTTAAACAATTTTAAATTTTTTAAACATTTTTAAAACAATTTTAAACAATTTTACATTTTTTAAATTTAAAAAAAAAATTTTAAACAATTTTAATTTTTTACCTTGAAAATGATTTTTTACCTTGAAAATCAACTTTTACCTTGAAAATGATTTTTTACCTTGAAAATAATTTTTTACCTTGAAAATCAGTTTTTACCTTGAAAATCAACTTTACCTTGAAAATAATTTTTTACCTTGAAAATCAACTTTACTTTGAAAATAATTTTTTACCTTGAAAATCAACTTTTACCTTGAAAATCATTTTTTACCTTGAAAATCATTTTTTACCTTGAAAATCAACTTTTACCTTGAAAATCAACTTTTACCTTGAAAATCATTTTTTACCTTGAAAATCATTTTTTACCTTGAAAATCTTTTTTTTTCCTTGAAAATCAACTTTTACCTTGAAAATCATTTTTTACCTTGAAAATCAACTTTTACCTTGAAAATCATTCTTTACCTTGAAAATATTTGTTTTTCTTGAAAATCAACATTTACCTTGAAAATCAACTTTTACCTTGAAAATCAACTTTTACCTTGAAAATCATTCTTTACCTTGAAAATAATTTTTTTTCTTGAAAATAATTTTTTTTCTTGAAAATCAACTTTTTCCTTGAAAATCAATTTTTACCTTGAAAATCAATTTTTACCTTAAAAATATTTTTTTACCTTGAAAATCAACTTTTACCTTGAAAATAATTTTTTACCTTGAAAATAATTTTTTACCTTGAAAATCAACTTTTACCTTGAAAATCATTTTTTACCTTGAAAATCATTTTTTACCTTTAAAATATTTTTTTTTCTTGAAAATCAACTTTTACCTTGAAAATCATTTTTTACCTTGAAAATCATTTTTTACCTTTAAAATATTTTTTTTTCTTGAAAATCAACTTTTACCTTGAAAATCATTTTTTACCTTGAAAATCATTTTTTACCTTTAAAATATTTTTTTTTCTTGAAAATCAACTTTTACCTTGAAAATCATTTTTCAAGCAGGAGGGGAGAGAGGATACGGACGTGACTGAAAAGTCACGTTCTGCTGTAGATAAATATATGTACATTAAAACTTTGTTCAACTTGGCACGCCTGGGTCCTGTGAAGTATATGTCAGTGGTACCGCTAGGAAGCGACTTCCACAATCCCATTCTTCCAACTGTGTGTGTCGTATTACCAGGGAAGAAGTAGCTGTTGACACCAGAAGGATGATTCTTTTTTCCGTTTTTTGATGATGAAATGTTTACGTGGACTTACAAGACAGGGACAATCGTGAATATGTCACGGTAAAAACCGGAAAGGAAAACCGGTGGAAAGACCCGACTGCTCACTGCCTGCAGATGTGCTGCACTGTTGCCCTCACAAATTGAATTGCTGCGCCGCTCCGGCAGTACCGGACATGTTTGGTAAATGTTTTTTCGTTATACTACATTACCCACAAGGCTTAGCGCTGCAGACTGGAACTGGGAGAGGGTGTAAATGCTGTGAGTATGAGAGTTTGTTTGGTAGGAGTTACAAAGAGTTGAGATATTGTTACACCCTGCTTTTCCTGGTTTGTACACACTTTATTAATAAAGTTGTTTTGTTGATGAGAAGAGGTGCCAGGTACGAGACGGAGCAAAAGCAGAAGTGGTTAGATTTTGGTTTCGTTAAACTGAAGCCCAAGCTGGGAGGGGTAGCAGAGTGGACAAAAGCACACAAGAGTGGGTCCATCGAAAGATAACACCCTGGACTTTGTAGAGCTCTTTCTTCTCTCCAGCACTGGTATTGCTAATGCATGTACTTAAAAAAAATTTTAAAATATGGAAATTTACGAATAAAAGTAAAGAAGTGGTAAAATGCGGTAGTTTTTAAAGGGAAAACGGGAGGTATGAAACAAACAGGTATATTCCCTAAGCGAGTCAGAGCTTTTCTTCCTGCCACTCACCCATACCATTGACATGGGGAGATATATACACTACCGTTCAAAAGTTTGGGGTCACCCAAACAATTTTGTGGAATAGCCTTCATTTCTAAGAACAAGAATAGACTGTCGAGTTTCAGATGAAAGTTCTCTTTTTCTGGCCATTTTGAGCGTTTAATTGACCCCACAAATGTGATGCTCCAGAAACTCAATCTACTCAAAGGAAGGTCAGTTTCGTAGCTTCTGTAACGAGCTAAACTGTTTTCAGATGTGTGAACATGATTGCACAAGGGTTTTCTAATCATCAATTAGCCTTCTGAGCCAATGAGCAAACACATTGTACCATTAGAACACTGGAGTGGTAGTTGCTGGAAATGGGCCTCTATACACCTATGTAGATATTGCACCAAAAACCAGACATTTGCAGCTAGAATAGTCATTTACCACATTAGCAATGTATAGAGTGTATTTCTTTAAAGTTAAGACTAGTTTAAAGTTATTTTCATTGAAAAGTACAGTGCTTTTCCTTCAAAAACAAGGACATTTCAATGTGACCCCAAACTTTTGAACGGTAGTGTATATATATATATATATATATATATATATATATATATATATATATATATATATATATATATATATATATATATATATATATATATATATATATATATATATATATATATATATATATATATATATATAAACATTCAGTTTTGGTTGATTTGGGAGGGGGGGGCGCATAGACCAAAGCCGTAGTGTTTAGCCAGAAGAAGAGCACATTTCCCATGAGGACTAGCACATATAGTTGATGTTAAAGAGCAAACACTATCAATAATTGATTTTGGAACATGAACATGACGCTACAACCAAGAATGTATCAGGGCGAGTGCAGGTCCGAAGCTTTTTTGTCTCCTCAGACAAAACTTTTCGTTTCTTTGGTTGTTTTGGAGCTTTGGCCATGATAGCAGTAATTCCACTTAGACATTCTTCTTCTTCTTTTAGTTTTTTGGCATTCAACCAGTTATAAGTCGATGTATCATCCCAAAAGTTATAAAAATATTTTATGAAGGTTGAAAAGTTACTTAGTGTTGCTTTAAGAAACTTCATTTGTCAAATTTACTCCATGTTTTGTAGTAAACAAACACGAATGTGCACTGCAGAGGGCTCTGATTTTGATATATTTTATTACTGTTAGTCAGGGTCGAGACATGAAAACAGTAAAACCAACAGGTGACGCCAAACAAGGGAGTCAGAGCTTTTCTCCTTGTCACTCACACACCGGTGACATGGAAAGTAGGGACGGGTACTGAATTCAGGTACTTTTATAGGCACCGACCGAATTGCGATTCCTTTGCTGCACGCAACGTCACGTACGGTTGCAGACTAAACACCAACTTACGTAAATAATCACTCAAGCAGCTCTCAGGGAAAACTCACCCTCGAAGTAATGTTGCAATTTTCAACACCAACAAAGCAAGTATGTTCGGTCGAAAATGCTCGAACGTAAAAAGCAAGACTCCACTCTACCAACAGGCTACTATTAGCATTGGCGGTTTTACATGGCGATTTCAACACCTCCAGATTTGGTCAAGAAAACTATAACACAGATGAACGTTACAATTAAACAGCACACTACTTACAGGATATACACTTTTTAGGGCGCAACATAACACGTTTAGCGTCACTTTATTGGACAACATAGCCAATACAGTACTGCCATCTAATGTCTTGGATGTGCAACTGCATTGCAAATTAGATTAAAATGAAAATAAAACTGGACAGCCCATTTATCATAATCAGCTCATTTTTATGTTACATTAACATTTTTTTTTTTTTTGTTATCAAACAATTAACATTTATTAACACACAGAAGGTACCAAAAGTATCGATTCACAAGTACCGGCAATTGGTACCGTATCCGCATAAAGATGAACGTTAGAATTAAACAGCACAATACTTACAGGATAAACACTTTGTAGGGCGTCACTTTTTAGACAACATACCGTAGTTAGCCAATACAGTACTGCCATCTAATGTCTTGGAAGTGCAACTGCATTGCAAATGAGATTCAAATGAAATAAGAAAACATGTATCATAATCAGCTCATTTTTATATGTTACATTAAAAATATATGTTGTTTTTGTTATCAAACAATTAACATTTATTAACACACAGAAGGTACCAAAAGTATCGATTCACAGGAACTGGGAATTGGTACTGTATCGGCACAAAGATGAATGTTAGAATTAAACAGCACAATATCTACAGGATAAACACTTTGTAGGGCGTCACTTTTTAGACAACATACCATAGATAGCCAATACAGTACTGCCATCTAATGTCTTGGAAGTGCAACTGCATTTCAAATGAGATTCAAATGAAATAATAAAACATGTATCATAATCAGCTCATTTTTATATGTTACATTAAAAATATATGTTGTTTTTGTTATCAAACAATTAACATTTATTAACACACAGAAGGTACCAAAAGTATCGATTCACAGGAACTGGGAATTGGTACTGTATCGGCACAAAGATGAACGTTAGAATTAAACAGCACAATATCTACAGGATAAACACTTTGTAGGGCGTCACCTTTTAGACAACATACCATAGATAACCAATACACTACTGCCATCTAATGTATTGGAAGTGCAACTGCATTGCAAATGAAATAAGAAAATATGTATAATAATCAGCTCATTTTTATATGTTACATTAAAAGATATGTTGTTTTTGTTAGCAAACAATTAACATTTATTAACACACAAAAGGTACCAAAAGTATCGATTCACATGTACCGGCAATCGGCACCGTATCGGCACAAAGATGAACGTTATAATCAAACAGCACAATACTCACAGGATAAACACTTTGTAGGGCGCAACATAACACGTTTAGCTCCACTTGTTAGACTACATACCATAGAATTAAACAGTACAATATTTATAGGATAAACACTTTGTAGGGCGTCACTTTTTAGACAACATACCATAGATAACCAATACACTACTGCCATCTAATGTATTGGAAGTGCAACTGCATTGCAAATGAAATAAGAAAATATGTATAATAATCAGCTCATTTTTATATGTTACATTAAAAGATATGTTGTTTTTGTTAGCAAACAATTAACATTTATTAACACACAGAAGGTACCAAAAGTATCGATTCACATGTACCGGAAATCGGCACCGTATCGGCACAAAGATGAACGTTATAATTAAACAGCACAATACTCACAGGATAAACACTTTGTAGGGCGCAACATAACACGTTTAGCTCCACTTGTTAGACTACATACCATAGAATTAAACAGTACAATATCTATAGGATAAACACTTTGTAGGGCGTCACCTTTTAGACAACATACCATAGATAGCCAATACAGTACTGCCATCTAATGTCTTGGAAGTGCAACTGCATTGCAAATGAGATTCAAATGAAATAAAACTTCACAGCACATTTATCATAATCAGCTCATTTTTATATGTTACATTCAAAAATACTTTTTATTAACACACAAAAGGTACCAAAAATATCGATTCACAGGTACCGGTATCGGTTCAAATGTGAACGGTACTCATCCTCAAAGAAGACTTTTTGGTTTTGTTTTTTTAATGTATTTTTTATTTCGTCTTATTTCCTTTTTAAAAACAGGTGTTAAAAAAAATGAATTATTTTATTGTAACTGCAAACTAGCGGAACTCTACCCCGTTCAGAGGTATTCCAGCGTCCAGCAACAGAGTCGAAACCCTGCCACAACCTCCATGCTCAGACAGAACCCCAACAGTACACCTGATCTAAGAGTTCGAGTCCGGGAAAAAATCTTCCAAGTTCAACGAGTCAAGTCTCGAGAGTGGGATGAAAGGAGTCGGCGGTGGTGATCCCGTGTCACGGCCGCCCCCTTGGGCTCCGCTTCTGCCTCTGCAGCCCTTTGCTGATGTGGGATGTCACAACCTGGAGCTTTCACAAGAAATAAAGTTTGGAACCTGAATCCAATGCTGCAAGACCTCCCCTCGGGGCAGAAGGCGGGCGGGGGCGATGAGCATGCGGCACTTACCACCCGATAGCGCTCAGCCAGCGAGGCCTCTAGTCACGCACTGGGACACACGCACACACACACACACACACACACACACACACACACACACACACACACATGGTGTGCTCTAGTGGTTTTTTTAGGCTAAAATGTCCCCACATATGCAGCAACATAGCATATTATTATGTCTGATTTGTTTGCCAAGTAAAAAAATCACACGTAGTAGAGACAAATAGATCTGCTTACACACGGGTAGGCGCCCACCGGCAATCATTAACTAATCTGCAAGGTGGCTGCACTGCGACGTCCTTCACGCCTACACAAGCGGCTATCCGTAACAGGAAGTGTCTACCGTCTTCCATCCTGTTTTAGTGGTTTTGTTTTGCTCCAACTGTCCTCTTACCCTCTACTTCAAGAGACATGAAGAAAGGCAGAGGTGGGTAGTCGCGCGCTACGTTTACTCTGTTACATTTACTTCAGTAGAAAACCCAAAACCAGTGAAGTCGGCACGTTGTGTAAATGGTAAATACAAAACAGAATACAACAATTTGCAAATCCTTTTAAATGTATATTCAATTGAATAGACTGCAAAGACAAGATACTTAACGTTCGAACTGAAAAACGTTATTTTTTTATTGCAAATAATCATTCACTTAGAATTTAATGGCAGCAACACTATTATGTTTGACTAAGGGGAGATGACGACACAGACACCAGGGGGAAGTAAAGCTCTAAGTATTTTATTATATATATATTATAATATATATATATATATATATATATATATATATATATATATATATATATATATATATATATATATATATATATATATATATATATATATATATATATATATATAATCAAACAATACAAAATATTAAGGGTGTGGGAAAAAATCGATTCGATTTCGAATCGCGATTCTCACGTTGTGCGATTCAGAATCGATTCTTAAATTATATATATTTATACATATATTTATACACTACCGTTCAAAAGTTTGGGGTCACATTGAAATGTCCTTATTTTTGAAGGAAAAGCACTGTACTTTTCAATGAAGATAACTTTAAACCAGTCTTAACTTTAAAGAAATACACTCTATGCATTGCTAATGTGCTAAATGACTATTCTAGCTGCAAATGTCTGGTTTTTGGTGCAATATCTACATAGGTGTATAGAGGCCCATTTCCGGAAACTATCACTCCAGTGTTCTAATGGTACAATGTGTTTGCTCATTGGCTCAGAAGGCTAATTAGTGATTAAAAAACCCTTGTGCAATCATGTTCACACATCTGAAAACAGTTTAGCTCGTTACAGAAGCTACAAAACTGACCTCCCTTTGAGCAGATTGAGTTTCTGGAGCATCACATTTGTGGTGTCAATTAAACGCTCAAAATGGCCAGAAAAAGAGAACTTTCATCTGAAACTCGACAGTATATTCTTGTTTTTAGTAATGAAGGCTATTCCACAAAATTGTTTGGGTGACCCCAAACTTTTGAACGGTAGTGTATATATATATATATATATATATATATATATATATATATATATATATATATATATATATATATATATATATATATATATATATATATATATATATGCTGCCTGCTCTGCTGCAAACAGGAAAGCCTTGTAGAGGGTGACCAGGACAGCGGAGAAGATTAACACGTGCTAAAAAAGGTATCGAAATATGGTACCGCTTGAGTTCACGCAAATTTATGAAGGAATGTAGTTGATCATAGAACTGACACCCAGTATTTTAAAAATAAAGTATGGATTTGGAATCGAAAATCGTTTGAAATCAAAAAGCGATTCTGAATCGAATCGTTACCCTCCAGAATCGAATCAAATTACGCGGTGCCCAAAGATTCACAGCCCTAATATATATATATATATATATATATATATATATATATATATATATATATATATATATATATATATATATATATATATATATATATATATATATATATACATTATATATTAGGGGTGTGGAAAAAAATCGATTCGAATTCGAATCGCAATTTTCACGTTCTGCGATTCAGAATTGATTCTCATTTTTAAAAAATCGATTTTAATTTTATTATTTTTTTTTTTTTCAATTAATCAATCCAACAAAACAATACACAGCAATACCATAACAATGCAATCCAATTCCAAAACCAAACCCGACCCAGCAACACTGAACAAACCAAAAGTAGTGAAACAAAAATGAATATTATCAACAACAGTATCAATATTAGTTACAATTTTAACATTTAGACATTTATAAAAAATAAAAAAAGAACAATAGTGTCACAGTGGCTTACACTTGCATCACATCTCATAAGCTTGACAACACACGGTGTCCAATATTTTCACAAAGATAAAATAAGTCATATTTTTGGTTCATTTAATAGTTAAAACAAATTTACATTATTGCAATCAGTTGATAAAACATTGTCCTTTACAATTATAAAAGCTTTTTACAAACATCTACTACTCTGCTTGCATGTCAGCAGACTGGGGTAGATCCTGCTGAAATCCTATGTATTGAATGAATAGAGAATCCTTTTTTAATCGGGAAAAAAATTGTTTTTGAATCGAGAATCGTGTTGAATTGAAAAAAAAAATCGATTTTGAATCGAATCGTGACCCCAAGAATCGATATCGAATCGAATCGTGAGACACCCAAAGATTCACAGCCCTACTAAATATACTAACTAAGGAAATGGAGTGTGACGAAATCCAAAAGTGTGTATGATGAAAGACTATGTGTGTAGATCAGCTGTTGTGTGTTACCGTAAATTTTGAACGAGAGATAAGGAAGTCCAGGGGAGAACGAAGTCTCCAGGTCCGAGTCCAAAGCGGGGGAAGTCAAGGATCGAGGGAGGCAGTCAGAGTCCAGAGGGAGATCCAGGGAAAAGTGAGACTCACAGCTCACTTTCCAGGCGACGGAGGGTACTGCGGGGACGACACAAGAAAACACACACTGAAAACACGGAGGGGCAAACACAGCGAGAGCAGGACGTGGCTTACTGTACGCGAACAGAAGGTTATATTCCGGCGCGGCATGGCAGGTTGTGCCGGCTTATGAAGGCAGCTCGCTCATCACCTGCAGGTGCGCATATTGCAGATTGTCTGCAGGCACGAGGAGGCACGCCCGCAGCGGAGAGAGAGCGCCTGTGGGCATGGCCCGTGGTTCGCTCGTCGGGACGCAAAGATGAGGGCGCATTGGAATGCGCCCTGGCTGTGAAAAACACATTGCATAAAAGTTGGCACACTGGCATTTTTACCACTGTGTTACATGGCCTTTCCTTTTAACAACACTCAGTAAACGTTTGGGAACTGAGGAGATAAATTTTGAAGCTTTTCAGGTGGAATTATTTCCCATTCTTGCTTGATGTACAGCTTAAGTTGTTCAACAGTCTCCGTTGTGGTATTTTAGGCTCCATAATACGCCACACATTTTCAATGGGAGACAGGTCTGGACTACAGGTGTAGTACCTGCATGCTTTTACTACGAAGCTACGCTGTTGTAACACATGGCTTGGCATTGTCTTGCTGAAATAAGCAGGGGCGTCCATGATAATGTTGCTTGGATGGCAACATATGTTGCTCCAAAACCTGTATGTACCTTTCAGCATTAATGGTGCCTTCACAGATGTGTAAGTTACCCATGTCTTGGGCACTAATACACCCCCATACCATCACAGATGCTGGCTTTTACACTTTGCGCCTATAACAATCCGGATGGTTCTTTTCCTTTTTGGGCGGACACTACGTCCACAGTTTCCAAAAACTAGTTGAAATGTGGACTCGTCAGACCACAGAACACTTTTCAATTTTAAATCAGTCCATGTTACAAATCCCATTTCCATATGAGTTGGGAAATTGTGTTAGATGTAAATATAAACGGAATACAATGATTTGCAAATCCTTTTCAACCCATATTCAATTGAATGCACTACAAAGACAACATATTTGATGTTCAAACTCATAAACTTTATTTTTTTTTTTGTAAATAATAATTAACTTAGAATTTCATGGCTGCAACACGTGCCAAAGTAGTTGGGAAAGGGCATGTTTACCACTGTGTTACATGGCCTTTCCTTTTAACAACACTCAGTAAACGTTTGGGAACTGAGGAGACACATTTTTTAGGCTTCTCAGGTGGAATTCTTTCCCATTCTTGCTTGATGTACAGCTTAAGTTGTTCAACAGTCCGGGGGTCTCCGTTGTGGTATTTTAGGCTTCATAATACGCCACACAAGTCTGGACTACAGGCAGGCCAGTCTAGTACCCGCACTCTTTTACTATGAAGCCACGTTGATGTAACACGTGGCTTGGCATTGTCTTGCTGAAATAAGCAGAGGCGTCCATGGTAACGTTGCTTGGATGGCAACATATGTTGCTCCAAAACCTGTATGTACCTTTCAGCATTAATGGCGCCTTCACAGATGTGTAAGTTACACATGTCTTGGGCACTAATACACCCCCATACCATCACAGATGCTGGCTTTTCAACTTTGCGCCTATAACAATCCGGATGGTTCTTTTCCTCTTTGGTCCAGGAGGACACGACGTCCACAGTTTCCAAAAACAATTTGAAATGTGGACTCGTCAGACCACAGAACACTTTTCCACTTTGTATCAGTCCATCTTAGATGAGCTCGGGCCCAGCGAAGCCGACGGCGTTTCTGGGTGTTGTTGATACACGGTTTTCGCCTTGCATAGGAGAGTTTTAACTTGCACTTACAGATGTAGCGACCAACTGTAGTTACTGACAGTGGGTTTCTGAAGTGTTCCTGAGCCCATGTGGTGATGTCCTTTACACACTGATGTAAATTTTTGATGCAGTACTGCCTGAGGGATTGAAGGTTTTCGGCCTTTTTTCTCTGAACCTTTTGATGATATTACGGTCCGTAGATGGTGAAATCCCTAAATTCCTTCCGATATCTCGTGGAGAAACGTTGTTCTTAAACTGTTGTACAATTTGCTCACGCATTTGTTCACAAAGTGGTGACCCTCGCCCCGTCCTTGTTTGTGAACGACTGAGCATTTCATGGAAGCTGCTTTTTATACCCAATTATGGCACCCACCTGTTCCCAATTAGCCTGTTCACCTGTGGGATGTTCCAAATAAATGTTTGACGAGCATCCCTCAACTTCGTCAGTCTTTTTTGCCACTTGTGCCAGCTTTTTTTTAAACTTGTTGCAGGCATCAAATTCCAAATGAGCTAGTATTTGCAAAAAATAACAAAAGTTTACCAGTTCGAACGTTAAATATCTTGTCTCTGCAGTCTATTCAATTGAATATTCCGTTTTTTATTTACCATTTACACAACGTGCCAACTTCACTGGTTTGGGGTTTTGTATATATATATATATATATACTGTATACTATATTTCCAAAAGTATTTGGCCACCTGCCTTGACTCACATATGAACTTGAAGTGCCATCCCATTCCTAACCCCTAGGGTTCAATATGATGCGGGTCCACCTTTTGCAAGCTATTAGAGCTTCAACTCTTCTGGGAAGGCTGTCCACAAGGTCGCGGAGTGTTTTTATAGGAATTTTCCACCATTCTTCCAAAAGCGCATCGGCGAGGTCATTGGCCTGGCTCTCAGTCTCCGTTCTAAATCATCCCAAAGGTGTTCTATCGGGTTCAGGTCAGGACTCTGCGCAGGCCAGTCAAGTTCATCCACACCAGACTCTGTCATCCATGTCTTTACGGACCTTGCTTTGTGCACTGGTGGCAATGTTGCTCCAAACAACCGCCGACTCTTTTTCAGCTCCATCCCTTCGCTCATGTTTTCCGCACTTTATGCAACCTGACTTCATTCCTTACTTAAAAGCTCCGTATTTTTCTTGTCCGTGTTGTTTTTTTTGTTTTTTTCCCCGCCGCATCGTGCGCATGAAACTTTAATCCGGAGTCAGCACAAGTCACGCTCATTTGCATCCGGTATAACGTCCGGCGTCTCATCGGAGCCGCCCGAGCTACCCGGCGGCTCTTGGCTTTTAACGAAAACAAGCAGAGAACGTAAATATTTCGCCGCTAATGAATGAACGCTAGCAGAGGAAGCGTCCCAAGGCTTTATTTCATATTTCAAATGCGGCGTTTCAGTCGGCGCTCACACAGCAGCTCCTCTGCTCCCTCCATGACTGTGAGCTTTATAAAAGCAGCTATCAAGCCTGCCTGCATTCTGCTGCATGTGTGTGTGTGTGTGTGTGTGTGTGTGTGTGTGTGTGTGTGTGTGTGTGTGTGTGTGTGTGTGTGTGTGTGTGTGTGTCAGGGACAGAGGGTGACGGACTCACTTGACTGTGCGTGTGTGTTTGCATACGTGTGTGTGTGTGTGTGTGTTTGCACGATGAGCTCCAAGGACAGGCAGTGAGGAGTGGAGCAGGTGATTTGTCTCATAGCACGTAGTTCACCTCCTGCAGGCCTCCTCCTCCTCCTCCTCCTCCTCCTCATCGCTGCACGCTCTTATTTTGAAGGTAAAGAGCATTCCCCCCCCCCCCCCCCCCCCCAGCTGTTTGCGTCGCTCGCCTCTTCGCCCACGCACTCGATTACGAGGTGTTACGTCTGTGTTGGCACTGACACATCTGGTGCAACGCTCATATAGACCGCAGGTGTCAATCCCGAGGCCCCCGGGGGGGGGGGCCAGATGGGGCCCCCGGGCCACGTCATATTATGCGTCATATAATAAGCGTCAATAAAGTACCTAATTGTATCTTGCTAAAGTAAAGTTAAAGTACCAATGATTGTCACACACACAGTAGGTGTGGCGAAAGTATTCTCTGCATTTGACCCATCACCCTTGATCACCCCCTGGGAGGTGAGGGGAGCAGTGAGCAGCAGCGGTGGCCGCGCACGGGAATTATTTTTGGTGATTACTAAATGTATTTGTACTTTGCATTCGGATTTAAAAAAAATAAATAAAATAAAATATATATATATATGTACTGCATGCAACTGCATACCGTTTAAACCTAGATATTATTCAATATTATACAATTATTTTATTTTGTTATACTTTTCCAACATTTTAATGTCAAAATAAACATAAATACTGTACATTTCCGACTATAAGGCACATTTTAAATCAGGGGTCCCCAAACTACGGCCCACGGGGCCGGATACGGCCCCCCAGCGTCCAAAATCCAGCCTGTGGGAAGTCCCAAGTTAAAATAAAAACAATTAAAATAAAAAAAATATATATATATATATTTTTTATTATTATTATTTTTTTATTTGTCCTTACTAGTCCATTTTCTACCGTCTCCTAGCCACTCAGGCAAATCATATTGTCTAAAAATGCATTTTACCATCGATAACGTGACATGCAGCAAGTGCGCAATGAATATATATATATATATATATATATCCATCCATCCATTTCTACCGCTTATTCCCTTCGGAGTCGTGGGGGGCGCTGGAGCCTATCTCAGCTACAATCGGGCGGAAGGCGGGGTACACCCTAGACAAGTCGCCACCTCATCGCAGGGCCAACACAGATAGACAGACAACATTCACACTCACATACACACTAGGGCCAATTTAGTGTTGCCAATCAACCTATCCCCAGGTGCATGTCTTTGGATATATATATATATATATATATATATATATATATATATATATATATATATATATATATATATATATATATATATATATATATATATATATATATATATATATATATATATATATATATATATATATAAATATATACATATATATATATATAAATACATACATATATATATATATATATATATATATATATATATATATATATATATATATATATATATATATATATATATATATATATATATATATATATATAATATATATATATATATATATATATATATATATATATATATATATAGTACGGCCCCCAGCCAAATTGTTTTACCCCAATGCGGCCCCGGAGTCAAAAAGTTTGGGGACCCTTGCTTTAAATCCTTTATTTTTCTCAAAAATCGCCTTATAACCTGGTTGTACGAACCAATTTTAATTTGGTACATGCAATGATAAGGGTGACGTACTATGCTTCAACATACGGGTATTACTATGGTGTTTGTATAAGGACCCAAAATGGCACCTATCAGGATACATATTATCTGGCATTTTTTTTCCGCAATATTATGCCAAACCTATTGGTACCTGCTGATGTGTATTTGGGATCTGCATAAGTCCTGAAAATTTGCGCGCATCCACCATTGTAGTCAATAAGCACCTTCCTTTTCTCTCTCCTCTTGTTGTGGGGCATTCATCCTCCACTGTTGCCATTTTTAATATAAAGTAGCGCATAGTTCTAACTTATATCTGTCAGTAGACTCGCCATGGAAGAGCTACAAACTACCGGCACAACGAAAATGAGGGGGCTCCCACTCCAACTACAACCACGTGTCTCATCCCGGCTGCTGCTAATAAAGGTGACTGGTGATTAGATAACAAGCCCCACCTGGGCCATCTACTCACCTGTCGCTGTCTTCGAGGGCGATCCTGGCACACCCCCCTCCACACACATAAATTATGCAGCCTACTAACATGTCAATACACCAAGTAGGAAATGATTACATGTAATGCATTATATTGTGCCAAGCAAATACCATATATATCTGTTTGATGCACATACAGTACCGGAAACCGCAATTAGCCGTGCTAATGTTGGAACCCATTTCCTCCGCATATTGAGAAGGAAATAGGCACTGACACTACCCATTTCCACATAGGTTTCATTTGTCGAGAATATACTTTTCCCTGTCAGTTGGATGACACATCGACATACAGGCTAACGGGCTTATATTTTCCCCGTTAGCCTGTATGTCGATGTGTCATTGACTGGGCTAACGTGCTAAGCATTACACTAGGAGCAAAGCACCATCACACTAAGCATACTAGCTTCGTTAGACAAGGTCATAGACTGTATTGGACAGTATAGTTTACGTACCAAATGTCCATTTTCATTCAAGTAATAAGAAAAAGTAAAAGCCTGACTTACCTATCAAGGAGGAAATTAGCAAGTTTGACATCGGATGAAATAAATCTTCTCCGCCTTCAATCGTCTCCGTCTTTCAAAGGCATCCCCCGATACAAATCCTCGTTTTGTTCCTGGCTTTGTCGTGAATAAGTTATGAATCGTAACGAGGCCTTTTAGATTTACTAAGGTCTGACATGTTTAGTAACTTTACCAGTGGCAGTAGCCAGACTGTCATGATCCGTGGTCCGGATCATGTTTTGTACAAACCCCGTTTCCATATGAGTTGGGGAATTGTGTTAGATGTTAATATAAACAGAATACAATGATTTTCAAATCCTTTTCAACCCATATTCAGTTGAATATGCTACAAAAACAACATATTTGATTTTCAAACTCATCAACTTTTTTTTTTTTTTGCAAATAATAATGAACTTGGAATTTCATGGCTGCAACACGTGCCAAAGTAGTTGGGAAAGGGCATGTTTACCACTGTGTTACATGGCCTTTCCTTTTAACAACACTCGGTAAACGTTTGGGAACTGAGGAGACACATTTTTAAGCTTCTCAGGTGGAATTATTTCCCATTCTTGCTTGATGTACAGCTTAAAGGCCTACTGAAATGAATTTTTTTTATTTAAACGGGGATAGCAGATCTATTCTATGTGTCATACTTGATCATTTCGCGATATTGCCATATTTTTGCTGAAAGGATTTAGTATAGAACAACGACGATAAAGATTGCAACTTTTGGTATCTGATAAAAAAAAGGCTTGCCCCTACCGGAAGTAGCGTGACGTAGTCAATTGAACATATACGCAAAGTTCCCTATTGTTTACAATGATGGCCGCATGAAGTGAGAGAGATTCGGACCGAGAAAGCGACAATTTCCCCATTAATTTGAGCGAGGATGAAAGATTTGTGGATGAGTAAAGTGCAAGTGAAGGACTAGTGGGGAGTTGAAGCTATTCAGATAGGGAAGATGCTGTGAGAGCCGGGGGTGACCTGATATTCAGCTGGGAATGACTACAACAGTAAATAAACACAAGACATATATATACTCTATTAGCCACAACACAACCAGGCTTATATTTAACATGCCACAAATTAATCCTGCATAAAAACACCTGCGTGTTTATTACGCTAGCTCCTAGCTCCTCTGCTAGCTCCTAGCTCCATAGAACACGCCAATACAATTCAAACACCAGATCAACACACACAATCACTCAGCCCAAAAGACCGTTCACCTAACCCAAGGTTCATAAAGCTTATATATTTTAAAAAAGTTACGTACATACGCAAAAAAAAGTTGCGCACATACGGTCAAGCGATCAAATGTTTAGAAGCCAAAGCTGCATACTCACAGTAGCACGTCTGCGTCTTTGTCATCCAAATCAAAGTAATCCTGGTAAGAGTCTGTGTTGTCCCAGTTCTCTACAGGCGTCTGTGTATCGAAGTCAAAAGTCCTCCTGGTTAGAGTCTCTGTTATCCGAGTTCTTCCATCTTGACTGCATCTTTCGGGAATGTAAACAAAGAAGCGCCGGCTGTGTACTGTTGTTGCTGACTACGTTCGAAAAATACGTCCATTTCGCACCGACAACTTTCTTCTTTGCTTGCCCAGCTTCCTTCTCCATAATGCAATGAACATGATTGCAACAGATTCACGAACACAGATGTCCAGAATACTGTGGAATTATGAAATGAAAACAGAGCTTTTTCGTATTGGCTTCAATGTGGAAGGCATACCCGTGTTCGCCGGTCTACGTCACGCGCATACATCATCCTCAGAGGCGTTTCGAACCGGAAGTTTAGCGGCAAATTTAAAATGTCACTTTATAAGTTAACCCGGCCGTATTGGCATGTGTTATAATGTTAAGATTTCATCATTGATATATAAACTATCAGACTGCGTGGTCGGTAGTAGTGGGTTTCAGTAGGCCTTTAAGTTGTTCAACAGTCCGGGGGTCTCCGTTGTGGTATTTTAGGCTTCATAATGCACCACACATTTTCAATGGGAGACAGGTCTGGACTACAGGCAGGCCAGTCTAGTACCCGCACTCTTTTAGTATGAAGCCACATTGATGTAACACGTGGCTTGGCATTGTCTTGCTGAAATAAGCAGGGGCGTCCACGGTAACGTTGCTTGGATGGCAACATAAGTTGGTCCAAAACCTGTATGTACCTTTCAGCATTAATGGCGCCTTCACAGATGTGTAAGTTACCCATGTCTTGGGCACTAATACACCCCCATACCATCACAGATGCTGGCTTTTCAACTTGGCGCCTATAACAATCCGGATGGTTCTTTTCGTCTTTTGTCCGGAGGACACGACGTCCACAGTTTCCAAAAACAATTTGAAATGTGGACTCGTCAGACCACAGATCACTTTTCCACTTTGTATCAGTCCATCTTAGATGAGCTCAGGCCCAGCGAAGCCGACGGCGTTTCTGGGTGTTGTTGATAAACGGTTTTTGCCTTGCATAGGAGAGTTTTAACTTGCACTTACAGATGTAGCGACCAACTATAGTTACTGACAGTGGGTTTCTGAAGTGTTCCTGAGCCCATGTGGTGATATCCTTTACACACCGATGTCGCTTGTTGATGCAGTACAGCCTGAGGGATCGAAGGTCACGGGCTTAGTTGCTAACGTGCAGTGATTTCTCCAGATTATCTGATCCCTTTTGATGATATTACGGACCGTAGATGGTGAAATCCCTAAATTCCTTGCAATAGCTGGTTGAGAAAGGTTTTTCTTAAACTGTTCAACAATTTGCTCACGCATTTGTTGACAAAGTGGTATTTTCTGTTAGTTTTGGACTCCTTTAGTTCCAGTTAGTGCACCTCTGAGATTGTTTTGGTTGCCATGGTTGCTCATTGTGTTCACCTGTCTCTGATTAGTGTTCGCCCGCTCACCTGCTTCCCGAGCACTAATCAGAGGCATTATTTAAGCCTGCCTTTGCCGGTCAGTCGGCCTGGCGTTACTGTTTGCTTCATGCAACCTCTCAACGTAAGTTTTGCTTGTCTCCTAGCCAATGCTAAGTGGTAGCCTTGTCTACGTACGTTTTGCTTGTTTGTAGTTCATGCTAAGTGGTAGCTTAGTTTTGAGTGCGATCAGCACATTATTCCTTTTGCTTCTTTTCTGTTTTTGATACTACGCGTTATTTTTGGGAATAAATCTTGTTTTTGTCCGGAGTGGTCCGTCTGCATTTCGCAGTAAGCTGCTAAAACCCCGTCGTGACACAGACAAAAGTGGCGGTGCGTAACTGGCAACCTGGATGTGACACACTCGCTGACTTTCTAATTGGTCAAACGGTGGAGGGCGGGAGAATGAAAACAATAACAAGATTTCGGGGCTGTAAATCTAATTTTGAAACGAGGATAACCTGGCTGAACTACTGTTATCAGTTATAGAGGTATTTGAAAAGAACATGGTTTATTAATGCCTTTCGACATATCGGGGCCATTTAATGCTGACTTGACATGACATTATTACATACGGCTTTCTTTAATATGTTAGTGGAAGTCGATTCCGAGCGGGTTCCGCTGATCACACACGTCCACAGGAGTCCGGCGTTCAGAGTTGAACAAGGTTTCATTCACCATCAATGATTTCAATATTCCATTTTTCAGTCCGTGTCATTCCTCTCCAAACTCTACAAGCCCTCCTTCCCCTGCTGTTCCCGACTGCTACTGTTAAAGACAACAGGTGATTTGACAACTCGTACCACCTGGGAAATCTAATCACCTGTCAGCTGTGTTTCGAAGCCGGCCCTGACATGCCCCTGTCTGCCAGCGCGCTGTCCTCAGCACCTTGGACAGCGATGGCGACCTCCGCTCCCGCAGGCAGCGCTGGCCACGCCTCCCTCCACAATGTTGTAAAACACTGTATATTGGACAGTTACATTCCAGTAATTTAATTTCTTACTGTGTATACAATGTAATTACAAATATATTTAAAAATCAAATGCACAGGCAAATTCATATATTAGTCGCTGTTACAAGCGGCCCTCGGAGGGCAGCCATTGCTGCGACGTGGCCCTCAACAAAGGCGAGTTGACACATCTGTTCTAGACGTTCATTTGGTGCACAATCAGATGCAAAGAGCGTGCCTTTGCAAACACGATGATTTAGCGATATGTTGATTATTGTGGTTGTTCTTCACAGCAACGCATGTATTGTTATGCGATAAAAGACCTAACTCTGTTCAATTAGGCTCTGAGCCTCCTGTGTGGTCCACGAAACAAAACAACCGCGGGGTCTCCAATCAGCACCGGATCAAAAAACAGCACTTTTCGCATTCAGGAAATAACAGCTTCCCTACAATTGTGTGGCCAATTATCCCTCTTTGTTTTGAGTTTGCACTATTATTCATGCTGCTGGTGCTGGTGTGTATCTCAAATAGTCTAATAAGTAATCTGATTACTAATGACTAAATACTCCTTTAAAAAGTATCTCAGTTACTTTTCGGATTACTTTTTTAAAGTAACTCAGTTAGATTACAAATTACGATCTATTTTCATACATAAGGCGTAACAGATTATAGGGTGCATTAAAGCGGTCATATTATGATTTTTCTTTTCTACATTTAAAACACTTCCTTGTGGTCTACATCAGTGTTTTTCAACCACTGTGCCGCGGCGTGAGATACAGTCTGGTGTGCCATGGGAGATTATGTAATTTCACCTAATTGGGTTAAAAATAGTTTTTACCAGTAATTGTAATCCGCAAATAATGTGCCTGTACTGTCTAGAGCTCGGCAGAGTAACCGTGTAATACTCTTCCATATCAGTAGGTGGTAGCAGGTAGAAAATTGCTGCGTAGATGTCGGGAACGGGGTTTGTCGTGATCACAATATGCAGGTAAACGAAAACTGAACTTGCTGCAAAGTAAACAAGAGCAGAATGCTGGACGACAGCAAAGACTTACAGCGCGTGGAGCAGACGGCGTCCACAAAGTACATCCGTACATGACATGACAATCAACAATGTCCCCACAAAGAAGGATAGCGTCCGCACAACTTAAATAGTTTTGATTGCCAAAACTAAGCAGGTGCGGGGAATAGCGTTCAAGGAAGACATGAAACTGCTACAGCAAAATACCAACAAAACAGGAAAAGCCACCGAAATAGCAACAGCGGAGGATGAATGCCCCACAACAAGAAGATAGAGGAAAAGAAGGAGCTTATTGACTACAATGGCAGACCCGCGCAAAATACTTTGGGTAAACCTTTACCATATATGGAAAATCCGCTGACGTCAATTGAACAGTCCACACGTATGGTCACTGGTCACACTTATCATTAAACCACGTACAGAATAAAATAGCTTCGAGGTCGGAAGGCGCAGCCAGAATTAATACGTACATTAGGCGCACCGGGTTATAAGGTGCACTGTCGATTTTTGAGAAAATGAGATATTTTAAATGTTATATATAATGTCTTATAGTCCGAAAAATACGGTAATTAACAAGCCCTTGTTTGGCTTTTGTGTAGCACCTTGTTGGGGCCATTCAGGAGTGCCGTTGTTTGTGCCTTTATGATAATTAGTACCTGTACTTTTTAGACTGGTGTTTTTTTATGTTGTTATTACTTTTTGTTTTCTATTTGATTGTATTCCTGCCAACTTCCATCCATCCATCCATCTTCTTCCACTTATCCGAGGTGGGGTTGTCGGGACAGCAGCCTAAGCAGGGAAGTCCAGACTTTCCTCTCCCCAGCCACTTTGTCCAGCTCCTGCCGGGGGATCCCGAGGCATTCCCTGGCCAGCCGGGAGACATAGTCTTCCCAATGTGTCCTGGGTCATCCCCGTGGCCTCCTACGGGTCGGACGTGTCCTAAACACCTCCCTACGGCATCCTGACCAGATGCCTGAACTACCTCATCTGGCTCCTCTCTATGTGGAGGAGCAGTGGCTTTACTTTGAGGTCCCCCCGAATGGCAGAGCTTTTCGCCCTATCTCTAAGGGAGAGCCCCGCCACCCGGGCGAAAGAAACTCATTTCGGCCGCTTGTACCCGTGATCTTGTCCTTTTGGTCACAACCCAAAGCTCATGACCATAGGTGAGGATGGGAACGTAGATCGACCGGTAAATTGAGAGCTTTGCCTTCCGGCTCAGCTCCTTCTTCACCACAACGGATCGATACAGCGTCCGAATTACTGAAGACGCCGCACCGATCCGCCTGTCGATCTCAAGATCCACTTTTCCCTCACTTGTGAACAAGACTCCGAAGTACTCGAACTCCTCCACATGGGGCAAGGTCTCCTCCCCAACCTGGAGATGGCACTCCACCCTTATCCGGGCGAGAACCATGGACCCGGACTTGGAGGTACTGATTGTCATCCCAGTCGCTTCACACTCGGCTGCGAACCGATCCAGTGAGAGCTAAAAATCCTGGCCAGATGAAGCCATCAGGACCACGTCATCTGCAAAAAGCGGAGACCTAATCCTGCAGCCACCAAACCAGATACCCTCAACGCCCTGACTGCGCCTAGAAATTCTGTCCATAAAAGTTATGAACAGAATCGGTGACAAAGGGCAGCCTTGGCAGAGTCCAACCCTCACTGGAGACTGCCAACTTATACATGACAAAAATATTCAATCAACAAATGTTTAAGAAAAACAGGAAGTACGACCAAGCAAACATAACATTTGGATTCACCACAGGAGGGAATGTTCACCTAGCCTTTGCAACCTTCTATCTCTGTCTTGTTCTACTTTTTGCTGCAATAAAACAAAGTACAGATCCCAGTTTAAAGTCGAGCAGGAGGAGTTAAGGGTAGCGATATGAGGTTTGAAGCCCTGCCTTGACAGGATGTGCCGTGCATATAATGATCCCTGCAGTACGAGCGGAATCATCTCCTTTTTTAGTGTTGTTGTGGATTTTCTGTGAATGTTATGGCAACCTGCCCTGAAGACGCATATTTTATTATAAAGCAGCAAAATGCTGTGAAATACAAATTAGCAAAGGTTGCTAGGGTTTCTCGAATCGATGTACAGTGGTTGACAGTTTGAAATGTTTCAGGGTTTAAGGCTGTTTTGTATTGACTTCTGGATGGATTATACATCGAGAGAAAGTCAATGCCAATATTCACTTGCATTCCTTCTGATGAACTACATAATAAGGAATATAGTTGCAAATTTTTCACAAAACAAACAAAAACTGCCATTATTGCTCATGACTAGGGACTATAAGGCGCACTTAAAGGCCTACTGAAAGCCACTACTACCGACCACGCAGTCTGATAGTTTATATATCAATGATGAAATCTTAACATTGCGACACATGCCAATACGGCCGGGTTAACTTATAAAGTGCAATTTGAAATTTCCTGCTAAACTTCCGGTTGGAAACGTCTATGTATGATGCGTATGCGCGTAACGTCACGACGGCAACGGAAGTATTCGTACCCAATGTGTCACCATAGAAACTGCTCTGTTTTCATCGAACAATTCCACAGTATTCTGGACATCTGTGTTGGTGAATCTTTTGCAATTTGTTTAATGAACAATGAAGACTGCAAAGAAGAAAGTTGTAGGTGGGATCGGTGTATTAGCGGCTGGCTGTAGCAACACAACAAGGAGTACTTACTTGGATAGCAGACACGCTAGCCGATGCTAGCCGCCAACCGCATCTGTGATCGGGTGAAGTCCTTTGTCGCGCCGTCGATCGCTGGAACGCAGGTGAGCACGGGTGTTGATGAGCAGATGAGGGCTGGCTGGCGTAGGTGGAGCGCTAATGTTTTTTATCATAGCTCTGTGAGGTCCGGTTGCTAAGTTGCTAAGTTAGCTTCAGCGTCGTTAGCAACAGGTCCATGGTTTAATAGTATTGTTGATCTTCGGTCTATCCTTCCAGTCAGGGATTTATTTATTTTGTTTCCATCTGCATTTGAGCCAGATGCTATCACGTTAGCTCAGTAGCTAAAGAGCTTCGCTGATGTATTGTCGTGGAGATAAAAGTCACTGTGAATGTCCATTTCGCGTTCTCGACTCTCATTTTCAAGAGGATATAGTATCCGAGGTGGTTTAAAATACAAATCCGTGATCCACAATAGAAAAAGGAGAGTGTGTGGAATCCAATGAGACCTTGTACCTAAGTTACGGTCAGAGCGAAAAAAGATACACCCTGCACTGCCTCTCTAGTTCTTCACTCTAACGTTCCTCATCCACAAATCTTTCATCCTCGCTCAAATTAATGGGGTAATCGTCGCTTTCTCTGTCCGAATCTCTCTCGCGCCATTGTAAACAACGGGGAATTGTGAGGAATCCCTCGTCCTGTGACGTCACGCTACTTCCGGTACAGGCAAGGCTTTTTTTTATCAGCGACCAAAAGTTGCGAACATTATCGTCGTTGTTCTATACTAAATCCTTTCAGCAAATATATGGCAATATCGCAAAATGATCAAGTATGATAGAATGGATCTGCTATCCCCGTTAAAATAAAAAAATTCATTTCAGTAGGCCTTTAAAATAATTGTTTCCCCTCAATACTCGACAGTGTGCCTTATAACCCGGTGCGCCTAATGTAAGTAATACGTTTGGTTGCGCTTACCCACCTAAAGCATTTATTATTATAAGCAATTTTTTTTTGGTACATGGTGTAATGATAAGTGTGACCAGTAGATGGCAGTCAAACATAAAAGATACGTGTAGACTGCACTATAATGGCAATTAGAGATGTCCGATAATGTTTTTTTTGCCATTATCCCGATATTGTCCAACTCTTAATTAACGATTCCGATGTCAACCGATACCGATATATACAGTCGGGGAATTAACACATTATTATGCCTAACTTTGTTGTGATGCCCCGCTGGATGCATTAAACAATGTAACAAGGTTTTCCAAAATAAATCAACTCAAGTTAGTTGTTCTGTATGTTGAAAATCCCGCAGACTGGGCAGTCTTGATGAAATGTCACAACATTGAGTTAATAGACTGAACATGGAAATTGGTTTAAGTTCCTACAGCTCAATTTATTTGTCTGTCTTGATAGTAGGATTATGAAGAATGGAACTCACACAGATGAATAAATACTATCAAATCAGGAAGCAGTTGGCTACATTGTGGTGGTCTACGTGCATGCATTGGTAGTCTTGAGTCATACGGCAATGGCGTCTGCGTGTCACTTTGTAGGGTCGGCTTCATGCTCGTGTCGCATCAGTCTGTGTTAAATGATTAGTCGGGCCCAGCAGTTCTAACGCATGCAAAGCCTGGCCCACTCCATCAGCTTAGCGGGCAGTCGGACCTTAAACCCGCCTTGCAAACGTCTCTCACACACACACACTTCAATACCAAGACAACACATATAAAAGCAAACCCGGTATTCCGAGGCAGGGTTTTGGCCGTGAGGATTTGTGTCCAAACACGGGCGCGTTCATTCAGAAAGTGAGCACGTACTCGATCAGTCACGGCGGCGGCCAACCTGAGCCTCCTTTTGTCTGCGGCTGCTGCTGCCGGCCTGCTTGAGATTCAGCTGCAACGCCACAAACATTGCACATTTTTCTATTAGGTTCAAATCCTCTCCGCTGGAGGAGGAGTCGGTTTGGCAACATAAAGTGTCAATGCCTAAAATCCCAATAAGCTGTTGCCCCCCCTCAGGTATCACACATGTGCACCCATAGCATTTTTTTAATTTTTTTTTTAGGTAACTACTGCGTTTATTTGGACCCTGTTGCTGACCAATATTTTAAAGCGCTTTACCCAGACGTTAAAGCACGGGCGTCCAAACTTTTTGACTGGGGGACCGCATTGGGTTAAAAAAAAAAGTTGTATATATATATATATATATATATATATATATATATATATATATATATATATATATATATATATATATATATATATATATATATATATATATATATATATATATATATGTATGTGTGGGAAAAAATCACAAGACTATTTCATCTCTACAGGCCTGTTTCATGAGGGGTTTTCCTCAATCCTCAGGAGATTTTAATGGAAGCATTCACATACCATGGTTTATATAGGGCACAGAGCGGGTGGGTACAGGCAGGCGTGGGGGCGTGGTGATTGAATCATGTGTTACCTAGGAGGTGTTTCCTTCTGTGACGGCATGCTGATACAATTTCGCTGCGCTTGTTGAGGGATGACAACTCTGGACGGTATATGATAAACAGTTTCTCTTTTAAGCATAGGTTGCATCTTTTGTTACCACTGTTGTAAGGTGTGCTGGATGCAAGAATTTGCCATGTTATTGAGTATTCAACATTATTTTCTTTGAGATTCCAAATGTGTTTGCTGAGTTGTGTAGTGTTCCGGAGTCTTTTGCATCTGAAAGAAGCCTTGTGATTGTTCCATCTGGTTTTGAATGCTCCCTCAGTTAATCCTACGTATGTGTCGGATGTGTTAATGTCCTTGCGTATTACCTTTGCTTGGTAAACGACCGATGATTGTAAGCACCCCCCGTTGAGAGGGCAATCAGGTTTCTTGCGGCAGTTACAGCCTTTGTCGGTTTTGGAGTCGTTCTGCCTGGTGGTGGACGGCTCCTTTTCAATTGCTTTATTGTGGTTTGAAATGATTTGTCACATGTTGTTCATGCAGCTGTAGCTCAATTTAATGTTGTTCTTGTTGAATACTTTTCTTAGGGTGTTGCCTTTGGGGAAGTGTTTGTCGATCAGGGTGAGGAATTTGTGGCCAATATTAGTTGAGACGTTTTTGCTGTATGGGGGGTTGTACCAGATAATGTTGTTTCGTTTTCTGCTCCTTTTTGGTTGGTTTCCTGGCGTGGGTTCGTAGGTGAGGGTGAAGTTGTATCCGCATTCATCAAGTGCTTTTTGGTACGGGGGGGGGGGGGGGGGTTGCTTTGTCGAATTCAGATTTGCTAGATGACAGCATCGATAGTCTTTTATTAATTCCGGTAGGTATTCTTTTCGTGGTGGTGGGTGGGTGGTTGCTGTCATGGTGCATGTATTGAAGTGTTGTGTTGGGTTTCGTGAATGGTTGGTAGCTGTTATTCCTCAGGTTGAAAGTGACGTCGAGGAAGTTGACGGTTTGCTAGTTGGCTTCAATCGTGATCCGTAGACCGTTCTCTTTGAAGATTTGGCATATACGCTTCTTGGTATTCTCGCTGCTCCTTGGCGAGGCGCGACACACTGCCAGTCCGTCATCACGGTAAATACCAAGGTTCAGGTTGAGGCTAGCGAGCTGGGAGAGGAGGAAACTCCCAACAAGGTCGCACCTTTCTGCTCCGTCAAAACTCCCCATAGTGACGTCGAATGTTGAATTGTTCTTTTTTTGCCATGGTGTACCGTTGCGGAAGAGTATGGAGATCTTTGCATGGATGATGATGTTTCTTTCGTTGCCTGTGATTGAGTCGTAGTCCGAGGCAAAGTGTAGTGCTTTGGTCAGTAGGTCTTGCGTGATGGAAGGGTAAAATTATTCGACATCGAAGGAGATAAAGTTGAGCTGTTGTTTGTCTTGGATGTTGCTGAACCATTTGATTACTGCTGCTGTATTTCTCCATTGGTTGAGTGGTGTTTTGTCTGTAATTTTTGTGTTGATTCTGTCCAGGATTGTTTTGCTGATTTTTCCTATTTCGGATTTAGTTGGGTTTATTAGTCGGCATGATGGGTTATTTGCGAAGTTGGGTTTGTGGTCCTTCAATGTGATGAAGGCTTCCTTGTTGGCTGTAGCATCCACCCTGTCCTCGATGTCCAGTTCAGCCGCGATCCGTTTGTTTTACAGGTGGATGTTCTGTAAAGTGTTGGGTTGTGCTTTTTTGTATGATTTAGTGATGCTTCTGTCCAGTAAAGTGTTATGTTCTTGTATGTTCATTCTGTTGAAATTTGTGGTTTTATCGGCAGCTATGATGAGGTTGCTTACTTTCTTGATGCGCTCCGTGTCATTTTTCAGCTTGGTGAGGAGTGGGTTGCGGACTGGCTTGAATTTGACTGATTGTATCATTTTGAGCATGTCGTTCTCAAAATCCTTTAGTTCCTCAACTGTGGGTGGGTTCTTGGTGGATTTGAATATGTAAGTTTTCTTTTGTGTTCCTTTTGTTTCAGGGTGGAGAAAAAAGTGTGCTTTCCACCGCATCCTTCTCAGGAAGTGTTCCGTCTTCTCTATGAGCCTTAGCTTGTAGTCATTCTGCGCGGGTATGGGAATGTTCTTCCTGGAGTAGTTGATGTTGAATTTTTCCATTTCTGATCGTCGTACAGTGCTCAACAAAAATGAATTTGGAGCGGAATATATGTCTTGATTTGATTATCCAAAAAAAATAAAATAAAAATAGTGCCCGATACCGTGGTAGAGCGTAATATGTATGTGTGGGAAAAAATCACAAGACTATTTCATCTCTACAGGCCTGTTTCATGAGGGGTTTTCCTCAATCATCAGGAGATTTTAATGGAAGCATTCACATACCATGGTTTATATAGGGCACAGAGCGGGTGGGTACAGGCAGGCGTGGGGGCGTGGTGATTGACTCATGTGTTACCTATATATATATATATATATATATATATATATATATATATATATATATATATATATATATATATATATATATATATATATATATATATATATATATATATATATATATATATATATATATATATTTATATTTATATATATGTATTTATGTATATATATATATATATATATATATATATATATATATATATATATATATATATATATATATATATATATATATATATATATATGTATATATATGTATATATATATATATATATATATATAAAAATGAGTACATAATAATATGATAATATAATGGATGTATAAATACTTATTATTATAATTGGATATTAAGAGTATGTGAGAATTCAACTCTTACTCTTTTTACTTAAGGTTTTTCAATCAATCAGAAATATCAAGCAGCTAAGATGCGCCAAACATGGATTAAGTGTAGAGAGTGTTTTGCATTTTTCCCATCATGCCTTGTAATAGATTGTTTGTAGTTTTGATTCATTTATTTTGTTCATGTTGACTGTCTGTTTTGTATTATATCCGCAAAGTTCAATGAGCAGTGTTTTTCTGTGTGACCTTGTTTGTTGAATTTGTGTGTTGATTTTTTTTTCCTGCACCATGACTAGGGAAGGTTGTTTGGATATGGTCATATAAGTAAATGCTGTGCAATAATTTTAATGATTGATTACATTTTTTGGGCCACCAGATGGTGTCAAAATGGCAGCTTTTTGACAACTGCCATTTTTGTACATGATATTAGTACCCTGCTACCGCCAGATTGCTTATTGAATTTGTGTGGGCCAAATTAAAGACGTTGTCTCGTGTGCCTTATTATGGCCGTAGTTTTGACACCCCTGCCTTAAAGCTTGGTGATGGTAAGCTTCATTTACACCGGTGTGGCAGGCACTGGGAGCAAGATGTATAAAGTGTCTTGCCCAAGGACAGTGGCAGTGGCTAAGATAGCAGAAGCTGGAGTCTCAAGTTTCTGGACTGCCGCTCTACCCGCTGAGCAACTCCGGCCCCCGACAATCAAGACGATGTTGACGGTGTGTGAACACGCCCATTAGTGTTGCACTCTCATGTGGCAGCCCCACAATGTTGTGTGCAACCATGTGTACGTTCCAGGGAACGGATATTAGTTCCATCAAGGGTTGTCATGATACCAGACTTTCAGTAATTGATATCAAAACCAATTACGTTCCACAATTCTTGATACTTACCAGATTTGTCGGACCATAGGGCGCATTGAAGGAGTCTGTGAAAGTCTCTCGATGTGGGTAGGGTTCTCCTGAGGCCAATGGATCTTCTCGAGCAGGTTTGAACAAGTTTTTTTTTTTCATATACACTCGTGTACAGGACTTTTCAGTCTTGTGTGCTCGTGGTCGGTTGTTCTTTCTGTCGTCGGGTGTGCATGCTCTGCTCACATCCACCCTCCTCGCTCATGGCCGCGGCCCCTGCTGATAAAGGCGACAGGTGATTAGATAATTAGCCCCAGCTGGGCAATCTACTCACCTGTCAGCTGGACTTCGAAGCCGGGCCATAAACACTCTTTTCCCGCAGAAATCGCGCCGACCACGCTCCCATCCACAGAGTCATATTATAATGATTGTTTTCCACATGTAAAACACTTCCTTGTGGTCTACGTAACACGTTATAGTGGTTCTTTGGTCAAAATGTTGCATAGATTATGTTTTACAGACAATTTTCAAGCCGCTTTGTGACCGTCTCTTCAGTTTTTAGCACTTCCATAGCGAGACTACTGACAGAAAATAGTTTGAACTGTGCTGCTTAGTATTAGAAACGGCTTAAGGGGAGAATGAATGCCCCACAACAAGAGGATGGAGAAAAATAAGGAGCTTATTGACTACGATGCGGACAATTATGGCGGAAGTGCGCACATTTTCGGGACTTATGCATACCAAATACACATCAGCAGGTACCAATAGGTAAGAAAAGTTGTTTTGCATAATAATGCCAAACAAAACGCATAAAATGTAATATGTCTCCTAATAGGTGCCATAAAAGTACCCATATGTTGAAGCACAGTACGTCTGACTACAGCAGCCGTAATGTTCCGCGTTCCATCGTAGCTCACCAAAGTGGTACTAAAACATTTTGACAGATTTTTGAGCGCCGTGTGTAATGTTCTATATTCTCAACGAAACATCAACGTTTTTGGTGTTGCTAGCTTACACGGGTACTTGCCAGCGTCATTTATTTCACAAGCCTGCAGTCCACACGTTTCTCTTATGTGTGACTGCCATCCGCCGGTGACACTTATCATTACACCATGTACCAAATAAAATCACTTCGAGGTCGGTAAGCACAACCAGACTTAAAGGCCTACTGAAACCCACTACTACAGACCACGCAGTCTGATAGTTTATATATCAATGATGAAATCTTATCATTGCAACACATGCCAACACGGCCGAGTTAACTTATAAAGTGCAATTTTTAATTTCCCGCAAAACTTCCGGTTGAAAACGTCTATGTATGATGACGTATGCGCGTGACGTCAATGGTTGAAACGGAAGTATTCGGACACCATTGTATCCAATACAAAAAGCTCTGTTTTCATCGCAAAATTCCACAGTATTCTGGACATCTGTGTTGGTGAATCTTTTGCAATTTGTTTAATGAACAATGAAGACCGCAAAGAAGAAAGCTGTAGGTGGGATCGGTGTATTAGCGGCTGGCTGCAGCAACACAACCAGGAGGACTTTGACTAAGCTAGCTAATATTCCTGATTTGATAGTATAGCTAATATTTTTAGCATAGCTCTGTGAGGTCCCGTAGCTAAGTTAGCTTCAATGGCGTTGTTAGCAACAGCATTGTTAAGCTTCGCCAGGCTGGAAAGCATTAACCGTGTGGTTACATGTCCATGGTTTAATAGTATTGTTAATTTTCTGTCTATCCTTCCAGTCAGGGGTTTATTTATTTAGTTTCTATCTGCAATTAAGCCCGATGCTATCACGTTAGCTCCGTAGCTAAAGTGCTTCGCCGATGTATTTTCGTGGAGATAAAAGTCACTGTGAATGTCCATTTCGTGTTCTCAACTCTCATTTTCAAGAGGATATAGTATCCGAGGTGGTTTAAAATACAAATCCGTGATCCACAATAGAAAAAGAAGAAAGTGTGGAATCCAATGAGCCAGCTTGTACCTAAGTTACGGTCAGAGCGAAAAAAAGATACGTCCTGCACTGCACTCTAGTCCTTCACTCTCACGTTCCTCATCCACAAATCTTTCATCCTCGCTCAAATTAATGGGGTAATTGTCGCTTTCTCGGTCCGAATCGCTCTCGCTGCTGGTGTAAACAATGGGGAAATGTGAGGAGCCTTTCAACCTGTGACGTCACGCTACTTCCGGTACAGGCAAGGCTTTTTTTTATCAGCGACCAAAATTTGCGAACTTTATCGTCGATGTTCTCTACTAAATCCTTTCAGCAAAAATATGGCAATATCGCGAAATGATCAAGTATGACACATAGAATGGATCTGCTATCCCCGTTTAAATAAAAAATAAAACAATTCAGTAGGCCTTTAATATGTACATTAGTCGCACTGGGATGTGAGGCACACTGTTCATTTTGGAGAAAATGAAAGGATTTCCTATGCACCGTATAGTTTGAAAAATACGGTATTCAATACCACATTAAAAATAACAAAATGAAATCCACTACTGTATTGAGTGTTTAAGATCACTGCGCTTCAACATATTTTAGCACCACATTTAAATTGCGGTATCAGCTGCCAAGAGGTATTACATTTAAAAAGAAAAAAGAAGTGCAGTCTTCTATAAGTCCCCAGTATATCAAAACAAACAACGCTCTGCTTACTGTATAAATATGCTCATGAATAACATTTGTCAACTATTTTACATTCTAAAAAGAAACAGCAGTGCTCTACCACCTCCCCGTTTATCCAAACAAACAATAATGGGCTTATGAATATAATCTTAAAAACCGCCGGTGGTCCATTATTTTACTTTCTAAAAAGCACAACAGTGGCGTGGAGCCTTCAAGTGTAATGATATGGATAACAAAAGCCTAAAACATGTACTTTAGGACAATTATTTTATTGTTTTTATTAGTTATTAGCGTCAACTTTTTTTATTGTGTTTGTGGAGGGAAAGTGTAGTCAGCGCTGCTTGTAGGAGGAAAAGTCACCGCCGCTGTCCATGTTACTGAAGACGAGCACCAGCGGGCAGGGCGAGACACAGCTAACAGATGAATAGATTAATTAATCACCTACCAGCTGTGTCTCGCCGTCAGCAGTGTCCGCTGGTACTCGACTTCAGTACCATGGACAGCGGCGGTGACTTTCCTCCTACAAGCAGCGCTGACTACACTTTCCCTCCACAGTGTTATTATTCCTTTTTGCTTTACTTTCCCTGTTTTTCTTGTTTATTTTATCTCTACTATGTGCCATGAAAAAAAGAGAGCTGCATTTAGCCAATTTACCCCCAGGCCATACTTTTCCTTCCTGGTGAAAGAAGTAAAGCAGTGGTGTTCAAAAAGAAGAGTGTCTTTAAGCTGGGTTTCCTTCGCACGTACGGAAGTGGTTAAGGTTGGCTTGCATGTAAGGCACACTCTCTGGGCTTGTGGTGGCGGATCTCCGCTGACACCCGCACGGCGAATATCTGTATGCCTTCTTTTATTCGACGAGTGCATAATTGCCAAGATACACATTTAATAAGTACCTCTACTCGCTAAATATAGCAAAAGCTAAAGTGCATTCATGACAGACATCCAAGAATAAGTAAATATAATAATCATGATACCTACTAAGGTTGTCAAGATACCAACATTTTGGTACCGGTACCAAAATGTATTCCGATAATTTTCGATACTTTTCTAAATAAAGGGGACCACAAAAACAATTCATTATTGGCTTAATTTAACAAAAAATCTTAGGGTACATTAAACATATGTTTGTTATTGCAAGTTGGGACTGCCTTCAGAGCGTGGTGGGAGGCTGTAGCTTAGCGCGCAGCCCCAGACCTTTCTCCCCATGAGCTAAATTGAATCCTGTCTCTGTTTGATTCCTTTGCTTCTTGTCTTGTCTAATAGATGTCATCGGTGTTTGAACCTGACAGTACCGATACTTTTCGGTACTTTTCGATTCTTTTTTAAAGAAAGGGCACCACAAAAATGTCATTATTGGCTTTATTTGAACAAAAAATCTTAAGGTACATTAAACATATGTTTATTATTGCAAGTGTTTCCTTAAATAAAATAGTGAACATACAAGACAACTTGTCTTTTATTAGTAAGTAAACAAACAAAGGCTCCTAATTAGTCTGCTGACGTAAGCAGTAACATATTGTGTCATTTATCATTCTATTATTTTGTCAACATTATTAAGGACAAGTGGTAGAAAATGGATTATGAATCTACTTGTTCATTTACTGTTAATATCTGCTTACTTTCTCTTTCAACATGTTCTATCTACACTTCTGTTAAAATGTAATAATCACTTATTCTTCTGTTGTGTGGATACTTTACATTAGTTGTGGATGATACCACAAATTTAGGTATCGATCCGATACCAAGTAGTTACAGGATCATACAATGGTCATATTCAAAGTCCTCATGTGTCCAGGGGCGTATTTCCAGAGTTTATAAACATGATAGGAGTTTTTAAATATAAAAATATTGATGCAATCATAGTAGTATCGACTAGATACACTATTGTACTTGGTATCATTACAGTGGATGTTGGGTGTAGAGCGACCCATGGCATTTGTTTACATTAGCTGTGACGCCGGTGAGCTATTTTATCCTCCTACGGTGTGTAGTGAAGCACGTTTAGCTATTCCTCGTCCTGCAGTGATAATGATACTTGTAAGAAACGTACTTTATTCATTGCCATGGAGGCGAGGATTAGTGATTTAGAAGAAGCTAAAACCCCGCCGACGGCGGATGGATGTTTTCCGCTAGCTAGCTAGCCATGTCTTAAACACCATAACTTAACCTTTATCGATAGTTTTTTAAGCCAAAATGCGTCCATTTTAAACACTCTGTGATATTGCGCTGCCGAACATGCTTCTCTGCTTGTACAACCAGCAATGTCACAACACCGTGACACCGCACCGTCATGCTCGGGAACCGGTACTTTTTCAAACAGGGTATAGTACCGTTTGTCATTCATTGGTACCGCAATACTATACCAGTATCGGTATACCATACAACCCTAGTGCCCACAATGAGCGTATCTGATGGTTCTTTATATGTTCATAACCACACCTCAAACACTGCGGCACACTGAGGCTATGACAGTACCCGCTAGTACTTGATAGTACTTTGAAATCGGTGATGCTCTGAGACCAGACACGGGGAAATGGTGCCGTCACATCCTTGGTCACGTTTTTAGGTGATGTGGCGCCGCCAGCTGCGACACACACACACACACACACACACACACACACACACACACACACACACACACACACACACACACACACACACACACACACACATACACACACACACAGACACATACTGGTTATCATTTGGAATGGGGACCAAGTTTTTGATCATCACTTGTGGGGACCACCTTTTCTACAGGTTGTGGAGGCATAAAAAAAAAAAGGTAAAATACCCCTCGGGGGGTACGGTGCAATGACGGCGGGGTTGCGTCTAGCCCCGAGCGACATGCTTTATATATATATATATATATATATATATATATATATATATATATATATATATATATATGTATATATATATATATATATATATATATATATATATATATATATATATATATATATATATATATATCAACTAAAATCATGTGGTTTTTTGTACATATATGAAATATAAAATCATATATATATATATATATATATCTATGTCTGTATATATATATATTTATATATGATTTTTATATTTTATATATGTACAAAAAACCCACATGATTTTAGTATATATATATATATATATATATATATATATATATATATATATATATATATATATATATATATATATATATATACTAAATTCATTTTAGCATATATATATACTAAAATCATGTGGGTTTTTTGTACATATATAAAATATAAAATCATATATAAATTTACATATATATATATATACATATACATATATATATACATATACATATATATATATATACACATACATATATATTTATATATATATATATGATTTTATATTTTGTATATGTACAAAAAAAAACACATGATTTTAGTATATATATATATATATATATATATATATATATATATATATATATATATATATATATATATATATATATATATATATATATATATATATATGATTTTATAATTTATATATGTACAAAAAAAAACACATGATGTTAGTGCACCAGTCGTGGAAAATGATCAAACTATATAAATAAAATCCTGTAATTTGATGTTGGTATAATTTTTTTAAATCTTTATAGACTGAAAATTAACACCAATGAGTTGACCGATAAACATTATTACATAATTTATTCAGAAAGTATAAATAACGACAACTAAATATAGAATGCTATTAACCGCAACATTTAAGTGTAAAAAAAACCCCACAACAACATTATGATTTGTACATTTTCAGAATGTGCTTGTTCTATTTTTAAACAAAGAAAACAATCTGAAGTTGTCTTTATTTTTAAGTTATCGTGCCTTGAGTAGATTGTTCTCCATGTGGACCCCCGATCTAAAATGAGTTTGAAACCCTGGACAGGACAGATTAAGTAACCAAAAACAAAAAAAACTTTGTTTTTTTTTAAATCGATTAGGAATCGCGATTCATTCAAAAATCTATTATTTTTTTTTTTTGACACCCCTACTATTTAATGTTCACTTCACTTGTACGCTTTGGAAGCTTCAACTCCTATGAGACTTGCTATTCCAACGTTGCCAGCTAGTGTCCCGACATGCATATTACAGTAGTTAGCTGTCTTTTCCGCAGCACCGCAAGATAAAATATGAATACAATGGGCCTCGCTCTGTGCGCCAACAACGCATTGGAGTGGCAGAAACACCCGTCTTGTGGGAGACAGATGGGCTGAAATGAGAAGGTTTCACCCACTCCCTTAACCACTCGGTTTCATATTATGCTGTATATATATATATATATATATACAGCATACTGGAGATTGTACTGTATCATGAAGCATAAACCACACTTGACATGAAATATAAATGTGTCTAAACACAGAAAACTCCACATTGTGGTCGTTCGAGTCTCAGTATTGAGCTTTCTGACCGCTTGCTAGAAGCACAATACTTGACAGCAGGGTTTTTTTGAAGGGGAAAAAAATAAATATTATTTCAAGAACTGTTATGCTTTCATAGATGCTTTTCTTTGTTGTTGTTGTTTTTTAGATATGTAGAAAATAGGATAGAAAAGTGGAAAAAAGGTGTGTATATATATATATATATATATATATATATATATATATATATATACACACATATATACATATATTTGTACCTTTATACATACATATATACACATATATTAACACATATATACACATTGACACATACATATACATAGATACATACGTATATACATATATACACATACATATAAACACACATATATACGTGTATGTACAAACCCCCTTTCCATATGAGTTGGGAAATTGTGTTAGATGTAAATATAAACGGAATACAATGATTTGTAAATCATTTTCAACCCATATTCAGTTGAATATGCTACAAAGACAACATATTTGATGTTCCAAACTGATAAACATTTTTTTTGGTGCAAATAACCATTAACTTTATAATTTGATGCCAGCAACACGTGACAAAGAAGTTGGGAAAGGTGGCAATAAATACTGCGAAAGTTGAGGAATGCTCATCAAACACTTATTTGGAACATCCCACAGGTGAACAGGCAAATTGGGAACAGGTGGGTGCCATGATTGGGTATAAAAGTAGATTCCATGAAATGCGCAGTCGTTCACAAACAAGGATGGGGCGAGGGTCACCACTTTGTCAACAAATGTGTGAGCAAATTGTTGAACAGTTTAAGAAAAACCTTTCTCAACCAGCTTTTGCAAGGAATTTAGGGATTTCACCATCTACGGTCCGTAATATCATCAAAGGGTTCAGAGAATCTGGAGAAATCACTGCACGTAAGCAGCTAAGCCCGTGACCTTCGATCCCTCAGGCTGCACTGCATCAACAAGCGACATCAGTGTGTAAAGGATATCACCACATGGAACACTTCAGAAACCCACTGTCAGTAATTACAGTTGGTCGCTACATCTGTAAGTGCAAGTTAAAACTCTCCTATGCAAGGCGAAAACCGTTTATCAACAACACCCAGAAACGCCGTCGGCTTCGCTGGGCCTGAGCTCATCTAAGATGGACTGATACAAAGTGGAAAAGTGTTCTGTGGTCTGACGAGTCCACATTTCAAATTGTTTTTGGAAACTGTGGACGTCGTGTCCTCCGGACCAAAGAGGAAAAGAACCATCCGGATTGTTATAGGCGCAAAGTTGAAAAGCCAGCATCTGTGATGGTATGGGGGTGTATTAGTGCCCAAGACATGGGTAACTTACACATCTGTGAAGGCGCCATTAATGCTGAAAGGTACATACAGGTTTTGGAGCAACATATGTTTTTTTTCTCGATTTTGTCTCGTATTGTTGTAAATCAGACATTTAAGGCTACATTATTGTTATTATTTTTTAATTTCACAATAAGTGAACAAAAACTAAATATATTATTGGCTCCCATTTACATCAATTGAGTTTTGCCCTCAAAGCTTTCTTGTATCCAAAAATGTACTCCCTCACAAAAAACACCCAAACATTTGTTTCAAATTCATAACAACAAGAAAAAAGATGATAAACTGATACTATACCAGGTATCAACATCTGGATCGAACACCCCTACTTTACGGTGAAGTTTTGGCGGTTAGCTCCTCGTGTCGTCCTGCTCGGTGTGTGCAGCATGCCTCGCCAATTCCTTTTCCTCTAGTCCTCCAGTGATAACGCTACTTGGAAGGATCAACCAATCAAAGGTTATTCATACAGCCCTTAATCACGAGTGTCTCAAAGGGCTGCACAAGCCACGACGACATCCTCGGCTCAGATAACGTTATTTTCCAGAGGGTCGGTGTCAAAATTTTAGACTGAACAAAGCCGCGGGCCAAGGTTGAACAAATTAACCTCTCAATAGGGACCCAAACAAGTTTTGCATTGGATATTGAACAAGCAAGGCTTATATGACTTTATAGTGACATGCAAAATCCAGTTTCAAATAATAATATTAATTTTAAAATATCAATGGCATATCAAATACAATTTAAATAAAAATGGAATGCCTCTTTTCAATTTGCAGCCTTTTGAGGTAAATATCAAAATAAACTTTTCCCACAGGCTAATGATAAATGTGAAAATAAAATAACAATAATGAATGAATCCAACATTCAAGCCTTGAAGTAGCGAGAGAAAGTGCATGAATAAAACGTTAATTATTGCTCAGTTTGCTACACTGATTAGCTTTAACACTGAATATGGAACAAGCAACGCTTATATAACTTAATAGTGCAAAAATCAACTGTCAAAAAACAAACGAAAAAACATCAATGGTATATTAAATACAATGTAAATAAAAAATGTAATGCCTCTTTTCTATTTACAGCCTTCTGAGGTAAATATCAACATTAACTTGGTGGGCGGGGGCGGGGTTTGGTGGTAGCGGGGGGTGGGGGGGGTGTATATTGTAGTGTCCCGGAAGAGTTAGTGCTGCAAGGGGTTCTGGGTATTTATTCTGTTGTGTTTATGTTGTGTTACGGTGCGGATGTTCTCCCGAAATGTGTTTGTCATTCTTGTTCGGTGTGGGTTCACAGTGTGGCGCAAATTTGTAACAGTGTTAAAGTTGTTTATGCGGTTCACCCTCAGTGTGACCTGTATGGCTGTTGATCAAGTATGCATTGCATTCACTTGTGTGTGTGTGTGTGTGTGTGTGTGTGTGTGTGTGTGTGTGTGTGTGTGTGTGTGTGTGTGTGTGTGTGTGTGTGTGTGTGTGTGTGTGTGTGTGTAAGAGCCGCATGTAGTATGTGACTGGATCGGCATGCTGTTTGTATGGAGGAAAAGCGAATGTGATGACAGGTTGTAGAGGACGCTGAAGGCATGCCCCCAATTATGTTGTCCCGGTGGAAGTCAGGAGAAATTCGGGAGGGGCACTGAAATCCGGGAGGGTTGGCATATATGAGTATTAGCACCGCCGCTGTATAATACCGGCGGGCTACCTCTAATGTTAATTTGATTTTGCCTCAAGGGCCAAATGAAATTAGACGGCGGGCCAGATTTGGCCCGCGGGCCAGAGTTTGACACCCATGATGTAACTCCTTTCATGTAAACACTGGGCCACAACTAGAGCACAGATCAGTCAAAAAAGGCAAATATCGTCTCTAATAAATATGTGATCAAATGTTATCATATTGGAACAATACTGCTTTATGTCTGCAGGATTAGAAGCCATTGCAATATTTATAATACATTTTTTAGTGCAGTCATGTGGTCTCTTGGAAGCCAGCGTGCACTTTTAAGCAGTTAAATGTGTGCGTGGGCTGATGTGTGCGTTTGTGTGTTTTTGTGCGCGCATTATCTCCCTGCGCTAATTGAGCAATTTCACCACGGGAGCGTCTGCTTTGAAGGTCAGGGAACAAGGTGCTCTCTCCTGAGAAATAAAAATAAAAAATACAAACAAAAAACCCGCGCTATCCTCCCACCAGCACTTTTTAGAATTGCTGCAGATTTACTTGTGAAAGCAATAAAACCACTCTTGAGGTGTTCACATGTTTGTGAACGCTGATTCATCCACCTTTTTTTCATTCGGAGCTGCAAGGACGAAGGCGTCAAATGTTCCTGCGGCTTTTCAAAACAAAAGCGCCTGCTCTGACGGGTCCCTTACATTCTTAACGAGCGACATCTCGTCGAAAAAAAGATGAATGTTGTGCCAATTGTACTAATAATAATAATAATAGATTTTATTTGTAAAAAGCACTTTACATTGAGTAAACAACCTCAAAGTGCTACAGTGTATTAAACTAAATAAAAATAAAAAGAGAATGAAAAAAAAATAAAAATAAAAACTACAACAGCCAAATTGCTAAAACTAGTACGCATATATCTAAAAAAAGGCTATTATAAAAAGAAGGGTTTTTAAACCTTTTTTAAAAAGCGCCGTAAAAATGGCTGCCCCGTCGGCGGTCTCGTCTTGTCTCCCTGTAACGTATGTCTGCTCTTAGTGGGACTGTGCCGAAAATATACTTTTCAGTTCTTATGTGTCTTGTGCATGTTAAAGGCCTACTGAAATAATTTGTATTTATTTAAACGGGGATAGCAGATCCATTCTATGTGTCATACTTGATCATTGTGCGATATTGCCATATTTTTGCTGAAAGGATTTAGTATAGAACAACAACGATAAAGTTCGCAACTTTTGGTCTCTGATTAAAAAAAAAAGCCTTGCCCCTACCGGAAGTAGCGTGACGTAGTCAGTTGTTCACTTCCTCATATTGTCCTTTTGTTTTCAACGCAGCTAGAGCAATTCGGACCGAGAAAGCGACGATTACCCCATTAATTTGAGCGAGGATGAAAGATTTGTGGATGAGGAACGTTAGAGTGACGGACTAGACTGCAGTGCAAGACATATCTTTTTTCGCTCTGACCGTAACTTAGGTACAAGCTGGCTCATTGGATTCTACACTCTCTCCTTTTTCTGTTGTGGATCACGGATTTTTATTTTAAACCACCTCGGATACTATATCCTCTTGAAAATGAGAGTCGAGAACGCGAAATGGACATTCACAGTGACTTTTATCTCCACGACAATACATCGACAAAGCTCTTTAGCTACTGAGCTAACGTGATAGCATCTGGCTCAAATGCAGATAGAAACAAAATAAATAAATCCCTGACTGGAAGGATAAACAGAAGATCAACAATACTATTAAACCATGTACATGTAACTACACGGTTAATAATTCTCAGCCTGGCAAAGCTTAACAATGCTGTTGCTAGTGACGCTGAAGCTAACTTAGCAACCGGACCTCACAGAGCTATGATAAAAAAATTAGCGCTCCACCTACGCCAGCCAGCCCTCATCTGCTCATCAACACCCGTGCTCACCTGCGTTCCAGCGATCGACGCCGCTACGAAGGACTTCAACCAATCACAGATGCGGATGGCGGCTAGCATCGGCTAGCGCGTCTGCTATCCAAGTAAGTACTCCTTGTTGTGTTGCTGCAGCCAGCCGCTAATACACCGATCCCACCTACAACTTTCTTCTTTGCAATCTCCATTGTTCATTAAACAAATTGCAAAAGATTCACCAACACAGATGTCCAGAATACTGTGGAATTATAAAATAAAAACAGAGCTTTTTGTATTGGCTTCAATGGGCTACCGATACTCCTGTTTCACTGGCTACGTCACGCGCATACGTCATCATCCAAAGGCGTTTTCAACCGGAAGTTTAGCGGGAAATTTAAAATTGCACTTTATAAGTTAACCCGGCCATATTGGCATGTGTCGCAATGTTAAGATTTCATCATTGATATATAAACTATCAGACTGCGTGGTCGGTAGTAGTGGGTTTCAGTAGGCTTTTAAGAATTGACAATAAATCATCTTGAATCTTGAATCTTGAAAAGCATCCACAGTCTGTGGTGCCCTCAGGTGGTCAGGGAGAGCGTTCCACAGACTGGGAGCGGCCGAGCAGAAAGCCCGGTCTCCCATTGTTCGTAGCTTTGTCCTCGGAGGTTGGAGGAGGTTAGCCTGTCCGGAGCGGAGGTGTCGTGTGGAGGATTTGGGGGTGAGTAGTTCTTTGAGGTAGAGGGGGGCATTTCCATGGAGGCACTGGTGGGTTAGTAGGGAGACTTTGTATTCAATCCTGAGTGAAACAGGAAGCCAGTGAAGGGATTTGAGAGTTGGTGTGATATGGTCATATTTCCGCACTCTCATCAGGATCCTAGCAGCACTATTCTGTATGTATTGCAGCTTCTGGATGTTCTTGCTGGGGATCCCGACAAGAAGTGTGTTGCAGTAGTCTGACCTGGAGGAGACAAAGGCGTGGACGACTAGCGTGTAGTTTACCTGGATTCAGTAAATCCCAGTAGGAAGGGCATTCATAGGGGTCCCAATTGTCACTACGTTGATTATGTTTGCTGGACTGTTTTTCTGTTTTGAGGGATGGCTACGGAATGTGGTACTTCCAGGTACCAGTTTGCGTAAACTCAAGCGGTGCCATATTTCGATACCTGTGAAGCACGTGCTAATCTTCTCCGCTGTCCGGGTCACCCTCTGCAGGGCTTTCCTGTCTGCAGCAGAGCAGGCAGCATACATATATATATATATATATATATATATATATATATATATATATATATATATATATATATATATATATATATATATATATATATATATATATATATATATATATATATATATATGTATATATATATATATATATATATATATATATATATATGTATATATATATATATATATATATATATATATATATATATATATATATATGTATATATATATATAATATATATACACTACCGTTCAAAAGTTTGGGGTCACCCAAACAATTTTGTGGAATAGCCTTCATTTCTAAGAACAAGAATAGACTGTCGAGTTTCAGATGAAAGTTCTCTTTTTCTGGCCATTTTGAGCGTTTAATTGACCCCACAAATGTGATGCTCCAGAAACTCAATCTGCTCAAAGGAAGGTCAGTTTTGTAGCTTCTGTAAGGAGCTAAACTGTTTTCAGATGTGTGAACATGATTGCACAAGGGTTTTCTAATAATCAATTAGCCTTCTGAGCCAATGAGCAAACACATTGTACCATTAGAACACTGGAGTGATAGTTGCTGAAAATGGGCCTCTATACACCTATGTAGATATTGCACCAAAAACCAGACATTTGCAGCTAGAATAGTCATTTACCACATTAGCAATGTATAGAGTGTATTTCTTTACAGTTAAGACTAGTTTAAAGTTATCTTCATTGAAAAGTACAGTGCTTTTACTTCAAAAATAAGGACATTTCAATGTGACCCCAAACTTTTGAACGGTAGTGTATATATATATATATATATATATATATATATATATATATATATATATATATATATATATATATATATATATATATATATATATATATATATATATATATATATATATTTGGCAACACACCAAAACCTATGCACTACTGCCATCTTATGTCTTGGAATTGCAACTGCATGCAAATTCTACCATCCAATACTTGCAAATGAGACTTTAAAGTGTAAGAAAACAAGATATAACAACAACAAAAAAACATTTAAAATAAACAAAATGTTGTTTTTAAACAACTAACATTTGTTAGCACTTGAACACACACAACATGAGTACTGGTATTGATTCCCAGGCACCTGGGATTGTTACGGTATCAGTTCAAATGTTAATGGCACCTTTATCTTGAGCTGCATTATTATGATGTACATTTTATGTTTCATTATTAGTATTTATGAATTGTGTGAATGATGTCGTTTAAACAGAAAAAAAAATCCCTATTTTTACAATGTGAAAGCACTTATGCACACTAAAGTACGCAAGTGCCATCGTCTTAAATTCCGTGCAGTGCACTTAGCATGGAAAGTGCGCATCTGCCATTTCAGACCGATCTCCATGGTGACGCAAAATATCATCAGCACGCATTTGAGTCATGCATGTTGTACATGTGAGCCCGTGAAAGTGGCGCTAAGAACACACAACAACACTGGTGGCCTTGTGTGTTTGTCCAATGCAGACGTTCTGCGAGTGTGTGCCCGGCTCCTCGCAGCTCAAACACCGCTGGTCCGACTCTGAAAGTACCAGGGAGACACCGGCCAAGGTAAGGCCCCAGAACCTCCGTCGTAACAATGGCAAACAGCCACCAGGGGGCGTGGTACTAACCAGTCGGAATCAGCAATCCCGTTCACTTGTTGTGCTATCAAACCTAATAAACGCAAATAAGGACGTTTACAAAAGCAGAAATAAAAGCATACATTTGTATCACCTTCTCACCCAACGATTAAGCGCCACCGGACACCGTTTTCGTCACACCCTGCTTTGTTTACGTCTGTGTGAGGGAGGACTGCTGATACCCGATGTACTTTGCGGCCGAGAATACCGTATTTTCCAACTCTCTAACTAATGTTCCTTAGGCGAATAATGTAAACTCACCACACCGGTATGTTTTAGCGCTTTCATGGCGAGTTTACTGACAGATATATGTAAGAACTTTACACTACTTTATATTATAAATGGCAACAGCTGGGGATGAATGTCCCATAACAAGAAGATAGAGAAAAATAAGAAGTTTATCGACTACGGTGTCGGCACGGACTACAAAGGCGGATGCGTGCAATTTTTCAGGATTTATGCAGATCCCAAATACACATCAGCAGGTACCAGAAGATAAGAAAAGTTGCTTTTGCATAATATTGCGAAACAAAACGTCAGATGACATTGCAAAATAAATCATTGTTCAGAACCATGAACGCAGCTGTCATGTCTGATATTGGTGGTCCGAAGAACCCGGAAGCGCAAGACTTCCACATGGTGGTTCTTTGGTCTAAATGTTGCATAGATGATGTTTTACTGATCATCTTCAAGCCGCTTTCTGGCAGTCACCTCCGGATGTGCCGTTTTTTGGGCGGTCTTATTTACGTGGCTCACCATCGGCAGCATCTTCTCCCCGTCATCTTTGTTGTAGCGGTGTAGCGTGCAAGGACGGGGGTGGAAGAAGTGTCAAAAGATGGAGCTAACTGTTTTAATGACATTCAGACTCTTTCAAATCAATAACGGAGCAGCATATTCTAATCCGGAAACAACAACACGGCCAATGAGTCCCGTGAAAAACGGCCCTACCGGAACTCTCTAATAACTAAAGTTCCTTGGGTGAATAATGTAAACTCACCACACCGGTATGTTTTAGCGCTTTCATGGCAAGTTTACTGACAGATTTAAGTAATAACTTTACACTACTTTATATTATAAATGGCAACAGCTGGGGATGAATGTCCCATAACAAGAAGATAGAGAAAAATAAGAAGTTTATCGACTATGGCGTTGGCACGGACTACAAAGGCGGAAGCGCACAATTTTTCAGGATTCATGCAGATCCCAAATACAGATCAGCAGGTACCAGAAGGTAAGAACAGTTGCTTTAGCATAATATTGCGAAACAAAACGTCAGATGACATTGCAAAATAAATCATTGTTCAGAACCATGAACGCAGCTGTCATGTCTGATATTGGTGGTCCGAAGAACCCGGAAGCGCAAGACTTACACACGATGGTTCTTTGGTCTAAATGTTGCATAGATGATGTTTTACTGATCATCTTCAAGCCGCTTTCTGGCAGTCACCTCCGGATGCGCCGCTTTTTGGGCGGTCTTATTTACGTGGCTCACCATCGGCAGCATCTTCTCCCCGTCATCTTTGTTGTAGCGGTGTAGCGTGCAAGGACGGGGGTGGAAGAAGTGTCAAAAGATGGAGCTAACTGTTTTAATGACATTCAGACTCTTTCAAATCAATAACGGAGCAGCATATTCTAATCCGGAAACAACAACACGGCCAATGTGTCCCGTGAAAAACGGCCCTACCGGAACTCTCTAATAACTAAAGTTCCTTGGGTGAATAATGTAAACTCACCACACCGGTATGTTTTAGCGCTTTCATGGCAAGTTTACTGACAGATTTAAGTAATAACTTTACACTACTTTATATTATAAATGGCAACAGCTGGGGATGAATGTCCCATAACAAGAAGATAGAGAAAAATAAGAAGTTTATCGACTATGGCGTTGGCACGGACTACAAAGGCGGAAGCGCACAATTTTTCAGGATTCATGCAGATCCCAAATACAGATCAGCAGGTACCAAAAGGTAAGAACAGTTGCTTTAGCATAATATTGCGAAACAAAACGTCAGATGACATTGCAAAATAAATCATTGTTCAGAACCATGAACGCAGCTATCATGTCTGATATTGGTGGTCCGAAGAACCCGGAAGCGCAAGACTTCCACACGATGGTTCTTTGGTCTAAATGTTGCATAGATGATGTTTTACTGATCATCTTCAAGCCGCTTTCTGGCAGTCACCTCCGGAGGCGCCGTTTTGTGAGCGGTCTTATTTACGTGGCTCACCATCGGCAGCATCTTCTCCCCGTCATCTTTGTTGTAGCGGTGTAGCGTGCAAGGACGGGGGTGGAAGAAGTGTCAAAAGATGGAGCTAACTGTTTTAATGACATTCAGACTCTTTCAAATCAATAACGGAGCAGCATATTCTAATCCGGAAACAACAACACGGCCAATGTGTCCCGTGAAAAACGGCCCTACCGGAACTCTCTAATAACTAAAGTTCCTTGGGTGAATAATGTAAACTCACCACACCGGTATGTTTTAGCGCTTTCATGGCGAGTTCACAGACAGATATAAGTAAGAACTTTACACTCCTTTATATTAGAAATGGCAACAGCTGGGGATGAATGTCCCATAACAAGAATATAGAGAAAAATAAGAAGTTTATCGACTACGGTGTTGGCACGGACTACAAAGGCGGAAGCGCGCAATTTTTCAGGATTCATGCAGATCCCAAATACAGATCAGCAGGTACCAGAAGGTAAGAAAAGTTGCTTTAGCATAATATTGCGAAACAAAACGTCAGATGACATTGCAAAATAAATCATTGTTCAGAACCATGAACGCAGCTGTCATGTCCGTGATTGGTGGTCCGAAGAACCCGGAAGCTTAAGACTTCCACATGATGGTTCTTTGGTCTAAATGTTGCATAGATTATGTTTTACTGATCATTTTCAAGCTGCTTTCTGGCAGTCACCTCCGGATGCGCCGTTTTGTGGGCGGTCTTATTTACGTGGCTCACCTTCGGCAGCGTCTTCTCCCCGTCATCTGTGTTGTAGCGGAGTAGCGTGCAAGAACGGGAGTGGAAGAAGTGTCAAAAGATGGAGCTAACTGTTTTAATGACATTCAGACTCTTTCAAATCAATAACGGAGCAGCATATTCTAATCCAGAAACAACAACACCGCCAATGTGTCCCGTGAAAATCCGTCCGACCGGAACTCTCTAATAACTAAAGTTCCTTGGGCGAATAATGTAAACTCACCACACCGGTATGTTTTAGCGCTTTCATGGCGAGTTTACTGACAGATATATGTAAGAACTTTACACTACTTTATATTAGAAATGGCAACAGCGGAGGATGAATGTCCCATAACAAGAAGACACAAGACAGATGTTACAACATTTGAACAATGATGACGAAAACTGTTTTCTCTGTCGTGTCCGTGTCGTGTCAGAAATTGTTATGCGCTTATTTTGTTATTTGATTTTGTGCGTGGCATAGATTTGCCGTGCGCAGAGGACGCTTGAGCACTGCCCAATTGCATAGGCGCGCACCTTAGAGGGAACATCGGTCACATCCATGTTGCCAGTTACACACCGCCACCTTCGACTGGCTACTGCCACCGGTAAAGTTACTAAACATGACAGACCTTAGCAAATCTAAAAGGCGTCGTTACGATTCTCAACTTATTCACGACAAAACCAGGCACAAAATGACGATTTGTATCGGGGGATGCCTTTGAAAGATGGAGACAATTGAAGGTAGGCATGTACGTTTTCTTATTACTTGTAATAAATGGAAATTGACATTTGGTATGTAAACTATATTGTCCAATACAGTCTATGATATTGTCTAACAAAGCTGGTATGTTCCACCGTTGAGGTGTTGGGTTGTTATTTCCCCATTACTGGGCCCACATGGATGTGGGGGTGCCTTCTTCCGCCATCGCAGCCGTTGTGGTAGTTCTTACATTCACCGTCTTCCGCCTGCTCCGCCGTTGAGGTCTTTACCGTATCCCTGGCTAGGGGTCAGTCAGGTACTAGGCCTTTGCCAAGGCCAAAATAAAATTAGATAAACTAAATAAATAATAATACAATCTAATTGATAAGCAACCTAAAAGGGGAACTGCACTTTCTTTGGAATTTTGCAAGATGCGGTTGATGAGAGTCACGGTTGTAGCCTTCAAAAGAGCCCTCTAAAACAAGGGGTCCCCAAACTACGTATTTTTTTAGATGACAAAACATTGAACGCCGATAAAGTTAGCAGTTACATCAAGGAAGAATGAGCATCCCAATAAACAAACTAAAGACTTTATAAACAAGTTGTGACAACGTTCCCGACACATCGCCTGCCGCATGTTTCCTCACCTCATTAACTCTCAGCCACAGCAGCTGATGGGCGCCGTATTGAGAAAATAAAAGCAACATCGAATAGTTTTATGTTGCCTTCTTGAGACCGCCGAAAAATGCCTACCTCTTTAGGACCACCCTTTCTAGATATATAAAGATGTGTATTTACAACATTAATAATATATACATACTATGCAAATATAAAAAAAGTAATCTTTTATTTTTATTTTTTTATTTTTTATTTTTTTTTCTAATTGTTTTTTTTTTATCTTCATTATTTACTTCAAGTTATTACAGTATGTCTCTATGTGCATATTTATTAATTTATTTTTAATACATTTTTGGCAAAAGGGGCGCATTTTAATTTCTTACACACACTTGTTATTTCATAATTGGACCAGAGGGGGTGCACTTTTAAAACCGACACACAGTCAATTTAAAGTTAAAAGTTAAAGTTAAAGTACCAATGATTGTCACACACACACTAGGTGTGGTGAAATTTGTCCTCTGCATTTGACCCATCCCCTTGGGGAGCAGTGGGCAGCAGCGGCGCCGCGCCCGGGAATCATTTTGGTGATTTAACCCCCAATTCCAACCCTTGATGCTGAGTGCCGGAACGTTAGCATGTTAGTAAGCTAGCATGCTAGCTTGTTTGCTACTTTCTATGTCTACACCAGGGGTCACCAACGCGGTGCCCGCGGGCACCAGGTCGCCCGTAAGGACCAGATGAGTCGCCCGCGGGCCTGTTCTAAAAAAAAAAAAAAAAAAAAAAAAAAATTACAAAAAAAAAAATATATATATATATATATATTTTTTTTTTTTAAAATTAAATCTACATAGAAAAAACACAAGATACACTTTCAATCAGTGCATCAACCCAAACAACCTCCTCCATGCACACTCATCCACACCCACTCACACAAAAGGGGTTATTTCTTTCTGCTACCAATATTCTGGTTCCCACAACATAGACAACACATCTGCAAGGGACACAGTCCCTGAACACAACATAGACAACACATCTGCAAGGGACACAGTCCCTGAAGCACACATGATTGTATAGGCTGCTGGTCCACTAACATTTTCATTAATTACTATTTTTTATGTCATTATTTTTATATTGTTTTACTTTCTTTTTTATCCAAGAAAATGTTTTTTATTTATTTATCTTATTTTATTTTTATTTTTTTTAAAAAGGGCCTTATCTTCAACAGACCAGGTTGTCAATGAAATTAGATTTTTTAAACCAGGTCCAGTCCAGATAATGTCCAAGTCGGACTCAGCAACACACACCTTCATTCATGTACACAGAAACAAATTAGGGAACACAACAGATTGCATATAATTTATAAACAAAATTAAATTTTCAAAATAAGCATTTATGTACAGTCCAGATTATGTCCAGGTCACTCAAATTAGGGAACACAACAACAGATATCATATAATCTATAAACATAATTATACTTTCAAAATAAGCCTTTGAGGACTTCTCATCTTTTTTTAATGTTTTTTGGCATCATTATCGTTTTCAACCATGTAACTTTCTAAAGTTAGAAAATACTGAATAAATGTTTTAAAGAAAGTAATACTAAGTGAATATCTGTTGTTGGCCTTAAAAATAAACATTTTACCGAGTACTATAATTAAATTGACTAAATCATGATTGTCAATGAACTCTCCTAAAATAACAGAAACCACATTAAGCTTCATAAACAAACCAATCCTTAAACACATTTTTTCAACTTCCACCCAAAACAAAGACACAATATGACAATACCAAAACAAATGCAGGGCGGATTCAGGCTCCTGACAACAAAATCGGCAATCATCTGACTCTGTCGTATTCCATAATTTTAACATTTTCCCTGTGGGTAAGAAGTTATAAATAATTTTAATTTGAAAATAACGATTTTGCACATCGATAGTGGTTTTATAGATTAGTTTGAATATGGCATCCCATGGCAACGGGCAGTCAAAAAAGTCCTCCCATTTTACATTTGTGTTGTATGAGGCAGCCTTCAAAGATTTCTTTATTAAATAAAAATTATATATTTTTCTATTTATTTTAGTTCCTTTTTGCCAACTAGAATTTCTTAATAGAGGTTTACAAACTAATAATTTAGTAGTTCCATAATTAATTATTTGTTTCCATCTTTTCCCAATTACTCCAGTTAGTTGATAAAATGAAAAGCTTGAGCAAGCATCACCATACATAGCTCTAAATTCATCATACTTCATAATTTTACCATTCTCATTGATAATATCATTGACAAAAATGATTCCTCTTTCAAACATATTTTTCCAAAAGAAAGGCTTTCCATCTATTACAATATTAGAGTGCATCCATATTATCTGCTGCAAAATATCGTCTCTTTTTTCTGGCACATAAAATTGAAAACACCACTATGCTATGAGTGGATTGTTTCCTTTATGAACCCCGCCATGTTTCCCAGCAGACTCTCTGGGAGGGGATCACTTGTAAAAAAGGATACCATTTCTTTTGATACAGTACATGTTTTTTGTCCAACAGGACATTTGTGTACCACTCAATGTTTAAATACATCTTTGGAACAATTGATGCTTTTAAAGACAGACACATAGCTTCAAGGTTGAGAAGTTTCAGGCCCCCATATTCATACTCTTTGTACAAAACCTTTCTTTTCATCTTTTCTGGTTTGCCGTTCCAGACAAAATCGAAGACCCTCCGCTCATAAATCTTAAAGTTTTGTGATGGAGCTGATAATGACAAAAACAAATAAATAAATTGAGGAATAATTAACGAGTTGACAATAGACATTTTACCATACAAGGTTAGGGATTTCCCTTTCCATAATTGCATAATTTTGTCCAGCTTTCTTAGTCAATTATCATAATTTACTGAGCCTAGATCTTCCAGATTTTCTGGGACAACAACACCAAGTATGTTAACTGGTCCATCTGTCCACAAAACAGGCACTTTGCATTCCATTCGAAAGGACGTTCCCTTTAGATTTCCGACCCTTAACATTTTACATTTATCATAATTAAGCTTAAGGCCAGATTGCTGTGAAAATATGTCCAAAAGATTAAGAAGGTTCCGCAAACAATGAGGAAAAATCTTATCTTTGTGAATCAGCCTTTTCTGACATGAACTTCATCAAGAACAAACACAGAACACGCCTCACTGATGCACATCTGCAAGACTCACTCAGAGTTGCAGTGTCAAGTTACACACCAGAGTACAACACACTAGTTAACAGCATGCAATGCCAGGCTTCCCACTAACTGACAAAGAAACAGATAACAGATTTGGTGTCCAGTTCAAAGTGTGACATGATTTAAAAATTTGAGAGTTTACTTTTGTATTTTACATGAGTTATTATTTGTACAAACATGGTGCAAAGTAATTCATGATTTGTTAAAAAATGTTAGTGGCTAGCTAGTTAAAATGGGATATTGTGATTTCACAAGACTGTCTTAGAAGTGATCATTTGAAAATGTTCAATTTGAAAAATCTGCACTTAGAGAAAATATAAAAATAAAGTGTTACATATTGATATTTATCTGTTTCTATATATATTTATTGTGAGAAATCATTATTATATGATCAGTGTTTCCACAAAGATAAATATCATTAATTATTAATAATAACAGAGTTAAAGGTAAATTGAGCAAATTGGCTACTTCTGGCAATTTATTTAAGTGTGTATCAAACTGGTAGCCCTTCGCATTAATCAGTACCCAAGAAGTAGCCCTTGGTTTCAAAAAGGTTGGTGACCCCTGGTCTACACCAACAAATACTGCATTTTGGTATTTCTTCTTACCCAGTCATTTGCTAGCTTCTTAACTTTAGCATGTTATTATGCTAAAATTAGCATTAAAACGTTCTAACCCTTACCCTAACATATACAAACTATGCAAATATAAAAAAGGTAAGCTTTTAGTTATTTTATTTTATTTATAATCTGTAATTGGTTTTTAATCTTCATTATTTACTTCAAGTTATTACAGTATGTCTCTACATACATATTTATTTAGTATTTTTTTAATACATTTTTGGCAAAGGGGGCGCATTGCAATTGCTTACACACACTTGTTAGTTCATATGTTGACCAGAGGGGGAGCATTTTTAAAACCGACACACAGTCAATTTGAACGTTAGCATGTTAGTAAGCTAGCATGCTTACGTTTTATGCGAGCTTTTTTGCTACTTTCTATGTCTACACCAACAAATTCTGCATTTTGGTATTTCTTCTTACCCAGTCATTTGCTAGCTTCTTAACTTTAGCATGTTAGTATGCTAAAATTAGCATTAAAACGTTCTAACCCTTACCCTAACATATACAAACTATGCAAATATAAAAAAGGTAAGCTTTTAGTTTAGTTATTTTATTTTATTTTAAATTCTGTAAATGGTTTTTAATCTTCATTATTTACTTCAAGTTATTACAGTATGTCTCTATATACATATTTATTTAATATTTTTTTAATACATTTTTGGCAAAGGGGGCGCTTGCAATTTCTTACACACACTTGTAATTTCATATGTTGACCAGAGGGGGAGCACTTTTTAAACCGACACACAGTCAGTTTGAACGTTAGCATGTTAGTAAGCTAGCATGCTTACATTTTATGCGAGCTTTTTTGCTACTTTCTATGTCTACACCAACAAATACTGCATTTTGGTATTTCTTCCTTACCCAGTCATTCTCTAGCTTCTTAACTTTAGCATGCTACTATGCTAAAATTAGCATTAAAACATTCTAACCTTAACCTTAACATATACAAACTATGCAAATACAAAAAAAAAATTATAATTGCTTTTTAATCTTCATTATTTATTTTGTTATTATAGTATGTTTCTATATACGTATGCATTTATTTTTTAAATTATATTTCAATTTCTTACACACACTTATTACATATGTTACTTGTTATTTCATATGTTGACCAGAGGGGGAGCACTTTTAAAACCGACACACAGTCAATTTGAAATATCCCTCCTTTTTGGGACCACCCTAATTTTGATAGATTTCACCACCAGGGGGTGAAAATGAGATCTCTATTTTTTTGGTTTTTGTAATGTGCTTAAGGCCGATGACGAATGAGTCACGGACCACAGATGGCCCCTGTGCCGCACTGTAGGCAACCCAGCTGTAGAAGCTAACTGTTAATGTCCTCTATAGTCCTATGGTCACATATGGGAAGCGGGTTGTCTTACGTCAGCACCGGAAGTCATACAATCAGCTGTTCATTAAACGTTTTTTTTGTGGGGATGAGTAGTTAAGTCCTTCTTTAGCTGCCGTCTTGTTTCATCATATATTGCTGCCTTTGCACCTGTCAATGTTTACTTTTGTATGCACATTAAATCAGCAAAACAATCCTGACTTTGGAGCAATGTTCACGGACTCTAGTATTTGGCTCTCTATTAGATGCGATGGTTTTCCGTATTGGGACCACGATTTGGGTCCTAACTTGTTGGAATTTCACAATAAAAAGGACACAATTTCACAAGAAAAACTTGAAATTTTGGCAGTATTATAACAAAAGTTATAATTTTACTCAACGCAAGTTAAGATTGTACAAGAAAAACTGAACATGTGTGCAATATTATGATACAAATTGGAATTTTACTCAATAACAGTCGCAATTTTTCAAGAAAAAGCTGAACATTTTGGCAATTTCATGAAAAGAGTCGTAATTTGACTCGACAAAAGTCACAACTTTATAAGAAAACTTTGGAGCAATGTTCACGGACTCTAATATTTGGCTCTCTATTAGATGCAATGGTTTTCCGTATTGGAACCACGGTTTGGGGCCTAACTTGTTGGAATTTCACAAGAAAAAGGTCACAATTTCACAAGAAAAACTTGGAATTTTGGCAGTATCATAATAAAAGTCATAATTTTACTCAACGCAAGTCAAGATTGTACAAGAAAAACTGAACATGTCTGCAATATTATGATACAAGTTGGAATTTTACTCAATAACAGTCGCAATTTTACAAGAAAAAAGCTGAACATTTTGGCAATTTCATGAAAAGAGTCGTAATTTGACTCGACAAAAGTCACAATTTTATAAGAAAACTTTGGAGGAATGTTCACAGACTCTAGTATTTGGCTCTCTATTAGATGCGATGGGTTTCCGTATTGGGACCACGATTTGGGTCCTAACTTGTTGGAATTTCACAAGAAAAAGGTCACAATTTCACAAGAAAACATTTGAATTTTGGCAGTTTTATAATAAAAGTCATAATTTTACTCAACGCAAGTCAAGATTGTACAAGAAAAACTGAACATGTGTGCAATATTATGATACACGTTGGAATTTTACTCAATAACAGTTGCAAATTTACAAGAAAAAGCTGAACATTTTGGCAATTTCATGAAAAGAGTCGTAATTTGACTCGACAAAAGTCACAATTTTATAAGAAAACTTTGGAGCAATGTTGACGGACTCTAGTATTTGGCTCTCTATTAGATGCAATGGTTTTCCGTATTGGAACCACGGTTTGAGTCCTAACTTGTTGTAATTTCACAGGAAAAAGGTCACAATTTCACAAGAAAAACTTGGAATTTTTCTGTATTATAATAAAAGTCATAATTTTACTCAATGCAAGTCAAGATTGTACAAGAAAAACTGAACATGTGTGCAATATTATGATACAAGTTTGAATTTTACTCAATAACAGTCGCAATTTTACAAGAAAAAGCTTAACTTTTTTGCAATTTCATGAAAAGAGTCGTAATTTTACACGAAAAAAGTCACAATTTTATAAGAAAACTTTGGGGCAATGTTCACGGACTCTACTATTTGGCTCTCTATTAGATGCGATGGTTTTCCGTATTGGGACCACGGTTTGGGTCCTAACTTGTTGGAATTTCACAAGAAAAAGGTCTCAATTTTAAAAGAAAAAATTTGAATTTTGGCAGTTTTATAATAAAAGTCATAATTTTACTCAACGCAAGTCAAGATTGTACAAGAAAAACTGAACATGTGTGCAATATTATGATAGAAGTTGGAATTTTACTCAATAACAGTCGCAATTTTACAAGAAAAAGCTGAACATTTTGGCAATTTCATGAAAAGAGTCGTAATTTGACTCGACAAAAGTCACAATTTTATAAGAAAACTTTGGAGCAATGTTCACAGACTCTAGTATTTGGCTCTCTATTAGATGCGATGGGTTTCCGTATTGGGACCACGATTTGGGTCCTAACTTGTTGGAATTTCACAAGAAAAAGGTCACAATTTCACAAGAAAACATTTGAATTTTGGCAGTTTTATAATAAAAGTCATAATTTTACTCAACGCAAGTCAAGATTGTACAAGAAAAACTGAACGTGTGTGCAATATTATGATACACGTTGGAATTTTACTCAATAACAGTTGCAAATTTACAAGAAAAAGCTGAACATTTTGGCAATTTCATGAAAAGAGTCGTAATTTGACTCGACAAAAGTCACAATTTTATAAGAAAACTTTGGAGCAATGTTGACGGACTCTAGTATTTGGCTCTCTATTAGATGCAATGGTTTTCCGTATTGGAACCACGGTTTGAGTCCTAACTTGTTGGAATTTCACAGGAAAAAGGACACAATTTCACAAGAAAAACTTGGAATTTTTCTGTATTATAATAAAAGTCATAATTTTACTCAATGCAAGTCAAGATTGTACAAGAAAAACTGAACATGTGTGCAATATTATGATACAAGTTTGAATTTTACTCAATAACAGTCGCAATTTTACAAGAAAAAGCTTAACTTTTTTGCAATTTCATGAAAAGAGTCGTAATTTTACTCGAAAAAAGTCACAATTTTATAAGAAAACTTTGGGACAATGTTCACGGACTCTACTATTTGGCTCTCTATTAGATGCAATGGTTTTCCGTATTGGGACCACGGTTTGGGTCCTAACTTGTTGGAATTTCACAAGAAAAAGGTCTCAATTTTAAAAGAAAACATTTGAATTTTGGCAGTTTTATAATAAAAGTCATAATTTTACTCAACGCAAGTCAAGATTGTACAAGAAAAACTGAACATGTGTGCAATATTATGATACAAGTTGGAATTTTCCTCAATAACAGTTGCAATTTTACAAGAAAAAGCTGAACATTTTGGCAATTTCATGAAAAGAGTCGTAATTTGACTCGACAAAAGTCACAATTTTATAAGAAAACTTTGGAGCAATGTTCACGGACTCTAGTATTTGGCTCTTTATTAGATGCGATGGTTTTCCGTATTGGGACCACGATTTAGGTCCTAACTTATTGGAATTTCACAAGAAAAAGGTCACAATTTCACAATAAAAACTTGGAATTTTGGCAGTTTTATAATAAAAGTCATAATTTTACTCAACCCAAGTCAAGATTTTACAAGAAAAACTGAACTTGTGTGCAATATTATGATACAAGTTGGAATTGTACTCAATAACAGTCGCAATTTTACAAGAAAAAGCTTAACATTTTGGCAATTTCATGAAAAGAGTCATAATTTTACTCGACAAGTCACAATTTTATAAGAAAACTTTGGAGCAATGTTCACGGACTCTAGTATTTGGCTCTCTATTAGATGCAATGGTTTTCCATATTGGAACCACGGTTTGGGTCCTAACTTGTTGTAATTTCACAAGAAAAAGGTCACAATTTCACAAGAAAAAATTTGAATTTTGGCAGTTTTATAATAAAAGTCATAATTTTACTGAACGCAAGTCAAGATTGTACAAGAAAAACTGAACATGTGTGCAATATTATGATACAAGTTGGAATTTTACTCAATAAAAGTCGCAATTTTACAAGAAAAAGCTGAACATTTTGGCAATTTCATGAAAAGAGTCGTAATTTTACTCGACAAAAGTCACAATTTTATAAAAAAACTTTGGAGCAATGTTCACGGACTCTAATATTTGGCTCTCTATTAGATGCAATGGTTTTCCGTATTGGGACCACAATTTGGGTCCTAATTTCTTAACCGGTCCTCACATGGAAGGTACTTTTCCTTGATGATGTCTCAAGAAGGGTAGAAATACCAGAACAAACACACATATCTGTCCACTCTCACTTTGTCTCAATCCTCTTTTCATGAAACCGACATGAGATACAATGTGTGTGTATTTGCAAAGATAAAAACACGGCGCATTCATTCTTATGTCCTTGAACATGAATAGTCTCCTTGTGCAGTCCACTCTTCCGCAAGGTTAAAAAAATATTCTCCTTATATGATAATAACAAAATGAAAGTGCGAGCTGGCTCGGACGCCGTGTGCCGCGGTTTCGTTTATCGGCCTTCCGTCCCAAAAGGCGCACCGTGACGTCCCCTGCAGAGACCGCCACTCATCCCCTTTGCGATCCATCCCCTCAAATTCCCCGGTGGTCCTGTTAACTCCCGCCACCAACCGAGAAGGGAGCGGATCCGAAGAGCTTCGGCCTCCGTTCAAACAGCGGTTGACAAGATTGAGAGATTATTTTCCAAAACCCAAAACCAGTGAAGTTGGCATGTTGTGTAATTCGTAAATAAAAACAGAATACAATGATTTGCAAATCCTTTTCAACTTATATTCAATTGAATAGACTGCAAAGACAAGATATTTAATGTTCACACTGACAAATTTAATTTATTTTTGTGCAAATAATCATTAACTTTGAATTTAATGGCAGTAACACATTGCAAAAAAGTTGTCACAGGGGCATGTTCACCACTGTGTTACATGGCCTTTCCTTTTAACAACACTCAGTAAACGTTTGGGAACTGAGGAGACCAATTTTTGAAGCTTTTCAGGTGGAATTATTTCCCATTCTTGCTTGATGTAAAGCTTAAGTTGTTCAACAGTCCGGGGTCTCCTTTTCACTTTTCCATTTTTCCACCAAGCCGGCGGCGTTTCTGGGTGTTGTTGATAAATGGCTTTGGCTTTGCATAATAGAGTTTTGACTTGCATTTACCGATGTAGCTACAAACTGTAGTTACTGACGGTGGTTTTCTGAAGTGTTCCTGAGCCCATGTGGTGATATCCTTTACACACTGATGTTGCTTTTTGATGCAGTACCGCCTGAGGGATCCAAGGTCACAGGCATTCAATGTTGGTTTTCAGCCTTGCCGTGATTTCTCCAGATTCTGTGAAACTTTCGATGATATTACGGACCGTAGATGGTGAAATCCCTAAATTCCTTGCAACAGCTCGGGCCCAGCGTAGCCGGCGGCGTTTCTGGATGTTGTTGTTAAATGGCTTTGGCTTTCCATAGTAGAGTTTTAACTTGCACTTACAGATGTAGCGACCAACTCTAGTTACTGACAGTGGTTTTATGAAGTGTTCCTGAGCCCATGTGGTGATATCCTTTACACAATGATGTTGTATTTTAAGGCAGTACCTCACAGTGATTTATCCATATTCTCTGAACCTTTTGATGATATTACGGACCGTAGATGGTGAAATCCCTAAATTCCTTGCAACAGCTTGTTGAGAAATGTTGTTCTTAAACTGTTGGACAATTTGCTCATGAATTTGTTGACAAAGTGGTGACCTTCGCCCCGTCCTTGTTTGTGAATGACTGAGTATTTCATGGAAGCTGCTTTTATACCCAATCATGACACCCACCTGTTCCCAACTGTAGTTACTGACAGTGGTTTTCTGAGGTGTTCCTGAGCCCATGCGGTGATATCCTTTACACACTGATTTCGGTTTTTGATCAAGGTCAAGGTCAAGGTTCAACTTTATTGTCCCCGCGGGGAAATTTGTCTTGGGCACAGTGCATCATTGCTTTCTTAACATACACAAAAACAACAGAACAAAAACACAAGCGCAGATACAACTACAACCAGACAACTAACATTTAAACATCAGAACATGGAGCTTGATAGACATAGATGGCACTTTGATGTAGGCATAAAATCTACAGTATGGAGATAAAGATAAAGTGCCAGTGTACATTGCACTAGAGCTCATGATGCCTGAGGGATTCAATGTCACAGGCATTCAATGTTGGTTTTCAGCCTTGCCGTGATTTCTCCAGATTCTCTGAACCTTTTCATGGATATTACGGACCGTAGATGGTGAAATCCCTAAATTCCTTGCAACAGCTCAAGCCCAGTGAGGGTGTTGGCTTTGGCTTTGCATAGTAGAGTTTTAACTTGCATTTACAGATGTAGCGACCAACTGGAGTTACTGACAGTGGTTTTCTTAAGTGTTCCTGAGCCCATGTGGTGATATTCTTTACACACTGATTTTGCATTTTGAGGCAGTACCTTGCAATGATTTCTCCAGATTCTCTTAACTTTTTGATGATATTACGGACCGTAGATGGTGAAATCCTTAAGTTCCTTGCAACAGCTCGGGCCCAGCAAAGCTGGGGGCGTTTCTGGGTGTTGTTGATAAATGGCTTTTATACCCAATCATGGCACCCACCTGTTCCCAATTAGCCTGTTCACCTGCGAGATGTTCCAAATAAATGTTTGACGAGCATTCCTCAACTTTCTCAGTCTTTTTTGCCGCTTGTGCCAGCTTTTTCGAAACATGTTGCAGGCATTAAATTCCAAATGAGCTAATATTTGCAAAAAAAAATAACAACGTTTTCCAGTTAGAACGTTAAATATCTTGTCTTTGCAGTCTATTCAATTGAATATAGGTTGAAAGGGTTTGCAAATCATTGTATTATGTTTTTATTTACCATTTACACAACGTGCCAACTTCACTGGTTTTGGTTTTTGTACAAAAGAAGAAAAAAAAACTGTTGAAACTGATATACTGGATTGAAGTTGAAAAGGTCAGTGTGTTCTGAAGAGTCAGTAGTAGTTAAGAATCAAATAAAGTCATGTTATACAATACCTGCCACATTCGACAGTTAACTTGGACTCTTTATATGTTTAATGTAAACCTATCATTTGTAATAACAGCTCTTTCAAATCTGCCCGCCGCTCAACGCAAAATGAGCTCCATTGATTGCGTCTTTCTGCCTTAAAGGTGCTGAACGTGCTTGTGCAGTGCATTCACATAAAGACCAGAAGATTGTGGGTGGCATTGAGGCTTGAAGGTTGTTTTTTTTTTCCCCGTTGCCAGTTGAATGGCAACTTTATTTGAATGTATAGAGGAACCTGAACGTATCGCTGGCCCAGCTCCTCTTGTTGCACAATGTAATGAGTGGTTAAGTCAGTGTGTTTAAGATGGCCTTGTTGCAGTAATGTCGTTTTAAAGTAGATCATTCCCCCGACCCGACTGCTGTCTTTTGCATTTTGTGTTCGTCGCGGCGTGAATAGAAATGTACTCTGATGCAGCAGCTCAGTAGGTCAAGAGCTGGAGTAGCTACGTTATCGCCATGTTTAAGGCGCCGTGTTAGAAAACGTAGTTCCTGACAGTCAGGTCTTTGAATAACAATGTCACTAGTAAGCCGGACGCATACAATTTTTTAAGAAAACATTTTTTTTTTATATATTAACTGCACCGGGTTATAAACTGCAGATATATTCGCTGTAAAATGAGTTATTTACACAGAAAGATTCTGTAAATGTTTATTTACATACCTATTACCTCCCTGCTTGGCACTCAGCATCAAGGGTTGGAATTGGGGGTTAAATCACCAAAAATGATTCCCAGGCGCGGCTACGCTGCTGCTCACTGCTCCCCTCACCTCCCAGGGGGTGATCAAGGGGATGGGTCAAATGCAGAGGACATATTTCACCACACCTAGTGTGTGTGTGACAATCATTGGTACTTTAACTTGAACTTAACTTAATTGTTTCCAAACGGTGCATGCAACATGGCAGTAAAACGGCTGATCAAACAAAACAGGGACCCACTAGCTGCGGAAGCTAGCTGTCCAATCAGCTGAAGAGACTCAATAACTTCCCGGTGACGTTTCGGTGAATTTACTGAGGAATTTGTGAAACTGAAACAATACAAAAAGAATGCCATTGTGAGATAATAATTCCAAAACAGACACTCGTAAACATATTTGCATACTAGCTAATGGTAACGACGTTAGTCCATAATTTTCGGTATTAGCCGCAACTGATTATAAGTCGCAGATATATAAAGGCACCAAACATTTTTTAAATGTTTATTTAAATACCTTAATTGTTTACAAACGGTGCCAGGTAACACGGCAGTAAAACAGCTGATCGAACAAAACAGAAATCATCGTCATAGATCCACTAGCTGCGGAAGCTAGCTCTCCAATCAACTAAACAGACTCAATAACTCCACGGAGACATTTTGGTGAATTTACTGAGGAATTTGTGAAACTGAGACCATACAGAAAGAATGCCATTATAAGTTAATAATACTAAAACAGACACTCGTGAACATATTTGTATACTAGCTAATGCTAACAACGCTAGTCCATAATTTACGGTATTAGCCGCATCGGAATTTAAGTTGTAGATATATATATATATATACATGTATATAGGTACCAAAGATTCTGTAAATGTTTATTTACCTACCTTAATTGTTTCCAAACGGTGCATGTAACACGGCAGTAAAACGGCCGATCAAACAAAACAGAAGTCATCATCATGGACCCACTAGCTGCGGAAGCTAGCTCTCCAATCAGCTAAGCAGACTCAATAACTCCATCATGACGTTTTGGTGAATTTACTGAGGAATTTGTGAAACTGAGACCGGTTAATAATACTAAAACAGACACTTGTGAACATATTTGCATACTAGCTAATGGTAACGATGCTAGTCCGTACTTTTCGGTATTAGCCGAACCGGACTATAAGTCGCAGATATATATTAGGTACCAAAGATTCTGTAAATGTTTATTTACATACCTTAATTGTTTTCAAATGGTGCCAGGTAACATGGCAGTAAAACGGCGGATAGAACAAAAGAGAAGTCATCGTCATGGACCCACTAGCTGCGGAAGCTCGCTCTCCAACCAGCTAAACAGACTCAATAACTCCACTGTGAGGTTTTGGTAAGTTAACTGAGGAATTTGTAAAAACTGAAACAGTACGTAAGTTAATAAAACTAAACGTGTTAGCATATTCGCTAATGCTAAAAACGCTAGCGTCATTACATTACGATAGCAAATACAAATATACATGAAAACACTCCTACATACATCACACATGGGGCGGTTTAGTAAGTATAAACAGTTTTAGTTATATTGTAAAACTTACAAACGTTGCTCGGAGCGATGACTGAAGAATCATTTCGAGCAGAAACGCTATGGACAAATACTTCCGGTTCACGGAAGTACATTTTTTTTCAACCTGCAAGCACCTGCAGTGTGCAAATCCACCCAGAAAGACGGCGCCAGAGTACATCATGGCCGTTTAGCGAAGAAGAATCCATAAATGAGCCGCGACGTTTTTATAAGCCGCGGGGGCTCAAAGCGTGGGGGAAAAAGTATCGGCTTATATGGCGATCACAACAGGTAAATGGAGTTGTGGAGGTCTCTCTCCCTAGTGGGTTCTCCTAACGCTGAAAAAGCTTCGCTCTAGTCCGGATGTCTGGTGTTCACAATGTCCTTTATTGGCAATCGCACACACGCTATGATAGCACACAACTTTTCAGTTTTTCTGGTCGTCTTCTTTTCGGACTCTCGTCTGTCCATTAGCAACTCCAACCTCCCTTTTTCCTGTCTCGGCCCGGCTGCTGCTAATAAGCATGGCAGGTGATTGGATTGATCAGCCCCAGCTGGGTAGTCCATTCACCTGCCCGCTGAATTGAATTGAATTGAAGTATTTATTTCAAACCTGCACAGCACAACAACACACATTTTATTTATTTATTTATCTTTTTTTACATTTTGGCAGAGACATTTATGCAAGGCTTGAAAAGGGGTTGGATGAAGCAGATGCTTATAATATCCCAACCCCTCTCGCTCATTCCACATTCAACATAAACAATATAATACGAGAACAGTACTATATAAACAAAAAACAAGAAAAGCTCCTGTACACTAACAATACAATAGTACCACTGTTACTATGAGACAAGGCAAGACGAGACAACCCCCCCACCCCCACACACACACACACACACACATTACACACCCCGCTCCGCCGCAGGCCCGCAGACCACGCCCCCCTCCACATGAGTATTGTTGGCAGTTTTTTGCATGTCTCTTTAAAGGGCTTCATAGGCTACATTGTTTGCCACCTCTTGAGAGAGGGGTTGTTTTTTTTTGCCATTTAAAATACACAAACAAGAGAATTACTTGTGTATGTGTTTGTGACTAATAGGCAACATTTTACAAGTACTGCAGTTCCGGTTTAAGAAGAGGATGAGACAATAAAGGCATCTTTTGAGGGGTTGGTGGATCAATAAGTGGAACAATCAAAGTCCATTAAGGAGATTGTGGAGTCGCCCTTTTATCCCAGCTGATTGGCTTCATTTAGGAATTGCCGCGTCATCACCTTCCAAGTTGTTTGCGTTTGAAGGCGTCCAGCCTTTTTTTTTCTATCGATTAATTTGCCCTTTGAGGGGAAGTCAAACCCTCTGCTGTGTCAGGTTACGCGTGGACAAAAAAAAAAAAAAAAATCCGCCCCAAATTGCATCGCTCGCCTCCCCCCTCCCTTGAGTTGACGACACGCCCTTTCACCGCAGTGACGATCGATCTTTTAGTTTTGCCGGGATGAAGTCCCTCCGACGCGTGAAGCGCAAGCGAGGGCATAATCAGAGGCCATCTCTGGGGATTCACATGGCCCCGTTCGTCGCCGGGTTACCTGACACATGAAACGTGACAAAAATCCAACATTTAAGTGTTGAATATCTTAAAAAGTGTCTCTGTGTAGAGTGGCGCTTCTCATCATTTTTTTTTAGCAGACTGCATTGCAAAGTGATTAACCCCTCTCACTCTCTTCCTCTTACGCGAGACCCATAAGCTTCCTATGTTCACATCTGCGCGAACACGTGCCTCCTTGCCGGCCTCACCCCCACTGCGTTCCACCGCCAGCTTAGTTACTACATATGGGTGTGGCGCGGTTGGGAGAGTGGCCTTGTCAGCAACACTGAGGGTTCCTGGTTCGATCCCCACCTTCTAACAACCTCGTCGCGTCCGTTGTGTCCTTCAGCAAGTTAAATTCAAGTTAAAGTACCAATGATTGTCACACACACACTAGGTGAGGCGAAATTATTCTCTGCATTTGACCCATCACCCTTGATCACCCCCTGGGAGGTGAGGGGAGCAGTGAGCAGCAGCGGTGGCCACGCCCGGGAATATTTTTTGGTGATTTAACCCCTAATTCCAACCCTTGATGCTGAGTGCCAAGCAGGGAGGTAATAGTCTTTGGTATGACTCGGCCGGGGTTTGAACTGACACTTCACCCTTGCTCCTGATGGCTGCTGGTTAGCGCCTTGCATGGCAGCTCCCGCCATCAGTGTGTGAATGGATGAATGTGGAAATAGTGTCAAAGCGCTTTGAGTACCTTGAAGGTAGAAAAGCGCTATACAAGTATAACCCATTTATTTATCATTTAAATAACAAGTGTGTGTAAAAATGTAAAATGCTCCCCCTCTGGCCAACATATGTAATAACAAGTGTGTGTGTAAGAAATTAAAATGTGCCCCCTTTGGCCAAAATGTATATCCATCCATCCATCCATCCATCCATCCATCCATCTCCTTCCGCTTATCCGAGGTCGGGTCGCGGGGGCAGCAGCCTAAGCAGGGAAACCCAGACTTCCCTCTCCCCAGCCACTTCGTCCAGAATGTATAAACAAATCAAATAAATATGCATACAGAGATATACTGTCATAACTTTAAGTAAATAATGAAGATTAAAAACCAATTACAAACAAAAAAATCCCTTACAGCAGTCTTTTTCTCACAATGTGTCGACTTTATTCTTACAAAATTGGGAACAATTTCTCATATTCTTTCTGCTTCTGTAATATTTCAATATTTTCTTAGAAAATCGTCACTTTTTTATGTAAAATTATTACATTTTTATATAAAGTTATTACATTTTAATGCAAAATTCTGACTTATCACAATATTGCCAATGTTTTTGTTCTTCTTGTAAAATAGGGACATTTTTTTTAGTAAAATTATGACTTTTTTCATCATTTTGCCAAGTAAAATTCTGATTACTATTATAATAGGGCCAACATTTTAAAGTGCTATTATAAAATTGTGACTTGTGTCATGTAAATTTACGACTCTTTTCATACAATTGCCAACATTTTTAGCTTTTCTTGTAAAATTGTGACTGTTATTGAGTAAAATTCCAACTTGTATCATAATATTGCACACATGTTCAGTTTTTCTTGTACAATCTTGACTTGCGTTGAGTAAAATTATGACTTTTATTATAATACTGCCAAAATTCTAAGTTTTTTTTGTGAAATTGTGACCTTTTTCTTGTGAAATTCCAAATCATTTTTCACAACAAGCTTTTTTATATTTGCCTAGTATGTATATATTATTAATGTTGTAAATACAAATATTTATATATCTAGAAAGGGTGGTCCTAAAGAGGGAGGCATTTTTTAGAGGTCTCAAGAAGGTAACACATACAAGAAAATGTATGTGTGTGTGTGTGTTTGTTTGTTCTTGTATTTCTACACTTCTTGAGACATCAACAAGGACAAGTAGCTTCCATATGAGGACCGGTGAACAAGTTAGGACCCAAATCATGGTTCCAATACGGAAAACCATTGCATCTAATAGAGAGCCAAGCACTAGAATCCGTGAACATTGCTCCAAAGTCAGGATTTTTTTGTTGACTTATGTGCATACAAAAGTAAACATTGACATGTGCAAAGGCAGCAATATATGATAAAACAAAACAGCAGCTAGAAAAGAACTATTCAGCCCTGAAAAAACCCACTTAATGAACAGCTGATTTTATGACTTCCGGTGGTGATGTAAGACAACCCGCGTCCCATATGTGACCATAGGACTATAGTGGCCATTAACAGTTAGCTCCTACAGCTGGGTTGCCCAAAGTGCGGCACAGGGTCCATCCGTGGTCCGTGACTCGTTTGTCATCGGCCTTAAGCACATTACAAAAAACAAAAAATAGAGATCTCATTTGCACCCCTGGTGGTGAAATCTATCAAAATTAGGGTGGTCCCAAAAAGGAGGGATTTTAAAATGGACTGTGTTGGTTTTAAAAGTGCTCCACCTCTGGTCAACATATGAAATAACAAGTAACATATGTAATATGTGTGTGTAAGAAATTGAAATGCGACCCTTTGGCCAAAATACATATACAAAGTAAATACATATGTATATAGACACATACTATAAAAACTTGAAGTAAATAATGAAGATTAAAAAACAATTACAAAATAAAAAATAAATAAAAAATAACTAAAAGCTTACCTTTTTTATATTTGCACAGTTTGTATATGTTAGGGTTAGAATGTTTTAATACTAATGTTAGCATACTAGCATGCTAACGTTAAGAAGCTAGCAAATGACTGGGTAAGAAGAAATACCAAAATGCAGTATTTTTTGGCTCCTCTCTGAGCTGCCACCTTACCGTGGTAGAGGAGTTTGCGTGTCCCAATGATCCTAGGAGCTATGTTGTCCGGGGGCTTCATGCCCCCTGGTAGGGTCTCCCAAGACAAACTGGTCCTAGGTGAGGGATCAGACAAACAGCAGCTCGAAGACGTCAATGAGAAATAAAAACTATGGACCCAGATTTCCCCCGCCCGGACGCGGGTCAATGGGTCCCCCCTCTGGAGCCAGGCCCGGAGGTGGGGCACAATGGCGAGCGCCTGGTGGCCGGGCCTGTCCCCATGGGGCCCGGCCGGGCACAGCCCGAAGAGGCAACGTGGGTTCCCCCTCCAATGGGCTCACCACCCATAGCAGGGGTCATAGAGGTCGGGTGCGATGTGAGCTGGGCGGCAGCTGAAGGCAGGGCACTTGGCGGTCCGATCCTCGGCTACAGAAGCTAGCTCTTGGGACGTGGAACGTCACCTCGCTGGGGGGGAAGGAGCCTGAGCTAGTGCGTGAGGTGGAGAAGTTCCGACTAGACATAGTCGGACTCACTTCGACGCACAGCAAGGGCTCTGGAACCAGTTCTCTCGAGAGGGGCTGGACTCTCTTCTACTCTGGCGTTGCCGGCAGTGAGAGGCGACGGGCTGGAGTGGCAATTCTTGTTGCCCCCCCGGCTCAGAGCCTGCATGTTGGAGTTCAACCCAGTGGACGAGAGGGTAGCTTCCCTCCGCCTTCGGGTGGGGGAACGGGTCCTGACTGTGGTTTGCGCTTACGCGCCAAACCGCAGCTCAGAGTACCCACCCTTTTTGGATTCACTCGAGGGAGTACTTGAGAGTGCTACCCCGGGTGATTCCCTCGTTCTACTGGGGGACTTCAACGCTCATGTTGGCAGCGACAGTGAAACCTGGAGAGGCGTGATTGGGAAGAATGGCTGCCCGGATCTGAACCCGAGCGGTGTTTTGTTATTGGACTTCTGTGCCCGTCACAGATTGTCCATAACGAACACCATGTTCAAACATAAGGGTGTCCATATGTGCACTTGGCACCAGGACACCCTAGGCCGCAGTTCCATGATCGACTTTGTAGTTGTGTCGTCGTATTTGCGGCCTCATGTTTTGGACACTCAGGTGAATAGAGGGGCGGAGCTTTCTACCGAGTTGGCTGCGATGGTGGGGGAGGATGCCGGACAGACCTGGCAGGCCCAAACGCATTGTGAGGGTTTGCTGGGAACGTCTGGCAGTCTCCTGTCAGAGAGAGTTTCAATTCCCACCTCCGGAAGAACTTTGAACATGTCACGAGGGAGGTGCTGGACATTGTGTCCGAATGGACCATGTTCCGCACCTCTATTGTCGAGGCGGCTGATTGGAGCTGTGGCCGCAAGGTAGTTGGTGCCTGTCGTGGCGGTAATCCTAGAACCCGTTGGTGGACACCGGCGGTGAGGGATGCCGTCAAGCTGAAGAAGGAGTCCTATCGGGTTCTTTTGGCTCATTGGACTCCTGAGGCAGCGGACAGGCCAAGCGGTGTGCGGCTTCGGCGATCGCGGAGGCAAAAACTCGGACATGGGAGGAGTTCGGGGAAGCCATGGAAAACGACTTCCGGACGGCTTCGAAGCGATTCTGGACCACCATCCGCCGCCTCAGGAAGGGGAAGCAGTGCAATATCAACACCGTGTACGGTGAGGATGGTGTTCTGCTGACCTCGACTGCGGATGTTGTGGATTGGTGGAGGGAATACTTCGAAGACCTCCTCAATCCCACCAACACGTCTTCCTATGAGGAAGCAGTGCCTGGGGAATCTGTGGTGGACTCTCCTATTTCTGGGGCAGAGGTTGCTGAGGTAGTTAAAAAGCTCCTCGGTGGCAAGGCCCCGGGGGTGGATGAGAACCGCCCGGAGTTCCTTAAGGCTCTGGATGCTGTGGGGCTGTCTTGGTTGACAAGACTCTGCAGCATCGCGTGGACATTGCGGGCGGTACCTCTGGATTGGCAGACCGGGGTGGTGGTTCCTCTCTTTAAGAAGGGGAACCGGAGGGTGTGTTCTAACTATCGTGGGATCACACTCCTCAGCCTTTCCGGTAAGGTCTATTCAGGTGTGCTGGAGAGGAGGCTACGCCGGATAGTCGAACCTCAGATTCAGGAGGAACAGTGTGGTTTTCGTCCTGGTCGTGGAACTGTGGACCAGCTCTATACTCTCGGCAGGGTCCTTGAGGGTGCATGGGAGTTTGCCCAACCAGTCTACATGTGTTTTGTTGACATGGAGAAGGCATTCGACCGTGTCCCTCTGGAAGTCCTGTGGGGAGTGCTCAGAGAGTATGGGGTATCGGACTGTTTGATTGTGGCGGTCCGCTCCCTGTATGATCAGTGCCAGAGTTTGGTCCGCATTTCCGGCAGTAAGTCGGACACGTTTCCAGTAAGGGTTGGACTCCGCCAAGGCTGCCCTTTGTCACCGATTCTGTTCATAACTTTTATGGACAGAATTTCTAGGCGCAGTCAAGGCGTTGAGGGGATCTGGTTTGGTGGCTGCAGGATTAGGTCTCTGCTTTTTGCAGATGATGTGGTCCTGATGGCTTCATCTGGCCAGGATCTTCAGTTCTCGCTGGATCGGTTCGCAGCTGAGTGTGAAGCGACTGGGATGAGAATCAGCACCTCCAAGTCCGAATCCATGGTTCTCGCCCGGAAACGGGTGGAGTGCCATCTCCGGGTTGCGGAGGAGACCCTGCCCCAAGTGGAGGAGTTCAAGTACCTCGGAGTCTTGTTCACGAGTGAGGGAAGAGTGGATCGTGAGATCGACAGGCGGATCGGTGCGGCGTCCTCAGTAATGCGGACGATGTATCGATCCGTTGTGGTGAAGAATGAGCTGAGCCGAAAGGCAAAGCTCTCAATTTACCGGTCGATCTACGTTCCCATCCTCACCTATGGTCATGAGCTTTGGGTTATGACCGAAAGGACAAGATCATGGGTACAAGCGGCCGAAATGAGTTTCCTCCGCCGGGTGGCGGGGCTTTCCCTTAGAGATAGGGTGAGAAGCGCTGCCATCCGGAGGGAGCTCAAAGTAAAGCCGCTGCTCCTCCACATCGAGAGGAGCCAGATGAGGTGGTTCGGGCATCTGGCCAGGATGCCACCCGAACGCCTCCCTAGGGAGGTGTTTAGGGCACGTCCGACCGGTAGGAGGCCACGGGGAAGACCCAGGACACGTTGGGAAGTATATGTCTCCCAGCTGGCCTGGGAACGCCTCGGGATCCCCTGGGAGGAGCTGGACGAAGTGGCTGGGGAGAGGGAAGTCTGGGCTTCCCTGCTTAAGCTGCTGCCCCCGCGACCCGACCTCGGATAAGCGGAAGAAGATGGATGGATGGATGGATGGAGTATTTGTTAGTGTAGACATAGAAAGTAGCAAAACAGCTAACATAACGTAAGCATGCTAGCTTACTAACATGCATCTCACAAGTATGCTAGCAGTTAGCGTGCGTTAGCACGTTATACTTGCTCGACACCAACACAGATAGAAAAAAAAACAGATTTTTGTACTGGGGTATCCCTGTTGTTTGTCTATGTTGTGTGCCCATTGAACTGTTAACCCGATGTTTTTGTTTATTCGTGAATAGCGTCGCCATAGTAACACCGTGCCATCCATCCATTTTCTACTGCATGTTGTAAATACTAATCTTTATGTATCTAGAAAGGGTGGTCCTAAAGAGGTAGGCATTTTGCGGAGGTCCCTAGAAGGTAACAAATACAAGAGTGTGTGTGTACTTGCATGCGAGCAGCCCCGCCTCCACCCACAGAGACAAAGACAGTGGATGACTGACAAGAGGCTTCGCTCAGTTTATTAGATAGCTCAAATAGTTATGAGCACATTTTGATTAAACTTTCATCACCGTCTGGATTCAGGACTTTTATATTATTGGGGAAAAGGGGTTTGTTAGAATAATTGTATCTAAGTTGTCACAAAACTTTGTGTTGCCATGAGTTCCCGGCGAGAGGACAAAAGCTGTCTTTAATCATACCAAGCAGAAAGCTTTTAAAATTCCACTGTGTAGGATGGGAAGCAACATGAAGGTGTTCTGTTTCTTTCATGTATTGTAATCAACAGAAATATATTGTCTTGACCCCAAAATCAAAAAAGTGAAGAGGAAGCAGGACCAGACTCCCCTCCGGGCACCGCTTCTTTGAACTGCTTTACGACCTTTTCTTTGAACTGTTTTAATCAAAGGCGATGGCTGTTTACGACCCCCGTCCCTTAGAAACAGCTGTTGCCATGTAAACAGGGAAAGTCCAAATAAAAGAGGAGGCGTACGATCTTTCGCCAGAGCGTGATGGAGACCAGAGGCGCCGCTAGAGATTTTGGGCCCCATGAAAAGAATCTTTACAGGGCCCCCTGTATTATAATTTCATCATCATTAGGGGCCTATATGGGCCCCCCTCCATCCTGGGCCCCTAGAATCCGTCTCCTTTACCCCCCCTTTTCGGTGCCCCTGATGGAGACTGTACAAGCGTACAGCCCAGACGCGCTCTCCTCAATTGAGCCAAATTTAATTCTGTCTCTGTTTAATTCCTTGCTTCTTGTCTTGTTTAATAGATGTCATCAGTGTTTGAACCTGACAGGGTTATAATAATTACTATTTAATTCCAAGGTTTGCAACTAATGTGTTGTTAGCATGACCAGTGTGCATTTTAAAAACAGCGTACAGTTCAAACGAGCACTGTCGTATGAGGACATGGTTGTGAACTTATTAGCGTTGCTTCATATTTGTGTGGCTCATTGGGTCGTTTCCTCGTCTCCTGCTCGGGCCAATTGATTTCCTTCACATTAAAGAAACCATAAAGCTCTCCCTCGTAAAGCATTTACCGTCAGCTGTCTGCGAGCACGCCGCCCCTGCTTATTTACATATTAATAAGCCCGCTCGCTCGCGCTCCTTCATACAAGCACTGAACACTTATTCTGGCAAAGATTGCATCCTCCAGTGTGGACTAAACAATCATAAGAAATCAAACGCCAAAGCGAGGGGTTTGCAATCACGACGAGATGGCGGGTATTGCTCTCTCGTGCCCGCCGTCGTAAAAGGCTAAACATGCGGCCGTCTTTATGGCCTTGTTGATGTCTCCGACGGACGTCTGCTTGTCGCTTTGTTGCATACTGTTGGCCGAATGAGTGGATTTCACCCACGCTGGCCTTATTATACGCTCTCTTTGCTGACACTTTTAGTGTTTTTTTTTCCATTTTTTTTTCAGTTCCTGTCACACAACATCAGTGCCTTCATTACGTCGGTCCTTGAGGTGCCACACGCAAAAGTCTTCTGCTACACCGACCACATGCTGAAAGCTCGGACGCCAACTGCCCAAAATGAGGCTTTAGTTTTATGATGAAGCAACAATTTGTTAGATGGGGGTCCATAGTGGATCCAACATATAAGTGAGAGTCCAGTCTATAGTGGATCTAACATATAAGTGAGAGTCCAGTCTATAGTGGATCTAACATATAAGTGAGAGTCCAGTCTATAGTGGATCTAACATATAAGTGAGAGTCCAGTCCATAGTGGATCTAACATAATAGTGAGAGTCCAGTCCATAGTGGATCTAACATAATAGTGTGAGAGTCCAGTCCATAGTGGATCTAACATAATAGTGAGAGTCCAGTCCATTGTGGATCTAACATAATAGTGTGAGAGTCCAGTCCATAGTGGATCTAACATAATAGTGTGAGAGTCCAGTCCATAGTGGATCTAACATAATAGTGTGAGAGTCCAGTCCATAGTGGATCTAACATAATAGTGTGAGATTCCAGTCCATAGTGGATCTAACATAATAGTGTGAGAGTCCAGTCCATAGTGGATCTAACATAATAGTGTGAGAGTCCAGTCCATAGTGGATCTAACATAATAGTGTGAGATTCCAGTCCATAGTGGATCTAACATAATAGTGTGAGAGTCCAGTCCATAGTGGATCTAACATAATATTGTGAGAATCAAGTCCATGGTGGATCTAACATAATAGTGAGAGTCCAGTCCATAGTGGATTTAACATAATAGTGTGAGAGTACAGTCCATAGTGTATCTAACATAATAGTGTGAGAGTCCAGTCCATAGTGGATCTAACATAATAGTGTGAGAGTCCAGTCCATAGTGGATCTAACATAATAGTGTGAGATTCCAGTCCATAGTGGATCTAACATAATAGTGTGAGAGTCCAGTCCATAGTGGATCTAACATAATAGTGTGAGAGTCCAGTCCATAGTGGATCTAACATAATAGTGAGAGTCAAGTCCATAGTGGATCTAACATAATAGTGAGAGTCCAGTCCATTGTGGATCTAACATAATAGTGTGAGAGTCCAGTCCATAGTGGATCTAACATAATAGTGTGAGAGTCCAGTCCATAGTGGATCTAACATAATAGTGTGAGAGTCCAGTCCATAGTGGATCTAACATAATAGTGTGAGATTCCAGTCCATAGTGGATCTAACATAATAGTGTGAGAGTCCAGTCCATAGTGGATCTAACATAATAGTGTGAGAGTCCAGTCCATAGTGGATCTAACATAATAGTGTGAGATTCCAGTCCATAGTGGATCTAACATAATAGTGTGAGAGTCCAGTCCATAGTGGATCTAACATAATAGTGTGAGAGTCCAGTCCATAGTGGATCTAACATAATAGTGAGAGTCAAGTCCATAGTGGATCTAACATAATAGTGAGAGTCCAGTCCATAGTGGATCCAACATATAAGTGAGAGTCCAGTCCATAGTGGATCTAACATAATATTGTGAGAGTCCAGTCCATAGTGGATCTAACATATAAGTGAGAGTCCAGTCTATAGTGGATCTAACATATAAGTGAGAGTCCAGTCCATAGTGGATCTAACATAATAGTGAGAGTCCAGTCCATAGTGGATCTAACATAATAGTGTGAGAGTCCAGTCCATAGTGGATCTAACATAATAGTGTGAGAGTCCAGTCCATAGTGGATCTAACATAATAGTGTGAGAGTCCAGTCCATAGTGGATCTAACATAATAGTGAGAGTCCAGTCCATAGTGGATCTAACATAATAGTGTGAGAGTCCAGTCCATAGTGGATCTAACATAATAGTGAGAGTCCAGTCCATAGTGGATCTAACATAATTGTGTGAGAGTCCAGTCCATAAAGGATCTAACATAATAGTGTGAGTCCAGTCCATAGTGGATCTAACATAATAGTGAGAGAGTCCAGTCCATAAAGGATCTAACATAATAGTGTGAGTCCAGTCCATAGTGGATCTAACATAATATTGTGAGAATCAAGTCCATAGTGGATCTAACATAATAGTGAGAGTCCAGTCCATAGTGGATTTAACATAATAGTGTGAGAGTCCAGTCCATAGTGGATCTAACATAATAGTGAGAGTCCAGTCCATAGTGGATTCAACATACTAGTGTGAGAGTCCAGTCCATAGTGGATCTAACATAATAGTGTGAGAGTCCAGTCCATAGTGGATCTAACATAATAGTGTGAGAGTCCAGTCCATAGTGGATCTAACATAATAGTGTGAGAGTCCAGTCCATAGTGGATCTAACATAATAGTGAGAGTCCAGTCCATAGTGGATTCAACATACTAGTGTGAGAGTCCAGTCCATAGTGGATCTAACATAATAGTGTGAGAGTCCAGTCCATAGTGGATCTAACATAATAGTGAGAGTCCAGTCCATAGTGATCTAACATAATAGTGTGAGAGTCCAGTCCATAGTGGATCTAACATAATAGTGTGAGAGTCCAGTCCATAGTGGATCTAACATAATAGTGTGAGAGTCCAGTCCATAGTGGATCTAACATAATAGTGTGAGAGTCCAGTCCATAGTGGATCTAACATAATAGTGTGAGAGTCCAGTCCATAGTGGATCTAACATAATAGTGAGAGTCCAGTCCATAGTGGGGCCAGCAGGAGATCATCTTGAGCGGAGACAGGTCAGCAGCGCAGAGACGTCCCCAACTGATGCACAGATGAGTGGTCCACCCTGGGTACTGACTTTGGACAGCTAGTGCGTCATCTGTGGTCACCAAATCTGTGCCACCCGCCCTCCACAAAGGAGAGGGTGGCAGAGCAGAAAAGAAACGGCAGATCAACCGGTCTAAAAGGGGGGTCTATTTAAAGGCTAGAGCAGGCCTGGGCATTCTGCGGCCCGCGGGCCGCATCCGGCCCTTTGTGCGTCCCTGTCCGGCCCGCGGGAGGCCAATTATAAATTACAAAATACATTTACAAAAGTTATCTATGTCGAGTGTGCAATACAACGGTGCTGCTTTTGTTTTGAAAATCGTTATTTGTATTACTTCCGTGTGGACGTATGCGTGTGCGGGATTGTGAGTGAACGTGAACAGCTGCAATCATTAATTACAAAATAAAGTTGGAAAAACATCTATGTCGTGCGCGCAATACAACCGTGCTGCTTTTATTTTGAGAAGTATTATTTATGGGCGTGTGTCCGTGTGTAACCTGCGAGTGAAGGTGCACATGCAGCGACAAGTGATGCACGGTTTACACCCGAGACGCTAAAAAGAGAAAATTTAAAGAAGAATGGCGTGTTTTCAACAAGACATGGACTGCAAAGCAACGTTTCCTCTAAGGTGCGTGCCTGCGCAATTGCGCACTGCTCAAGCGTCTGCTGCGCACAGCAAATATATGTTGCGCACCAAATCAAATCCCATCTGAATTCTAAACAAAATAAACACATTTATTCTGTGTAATTTTGCAATGCAACTTTGAGTGACAGTGACAACAAGCGGCCCTAACGGTGTTCGTCAACACCGTTCAATTGAACACCGTTCAATTATTGTAACGTCTATCGAGATGCTTCGAGGACAGGAATTATATTGATCACTTTATTGAGCAAAACTGTTTATATTCGGACATAACCACACCAAAAACATGAGTAAAACAATTCTATCTCGAAAAACTAGTCATTTTCTGCCGTACAAACCAGGCCAAAACCAACTTGTCATCTGTCACCAACACACATAGCACTAAACCACTGGTGCGTTTATGGCCACACAAAAAGTCGGACAACTCAAACACCACACAAAGTTACACTATGACTCCTCAGTCATACGTGTGCTTATTTTGCTGTCATTTATTATTAATGTTAATTTATTTATATTAGTCATGGAATGCTGTTACACACACTATGTTGAAGTACTACTATTATTATTAATTATTATTATTATTATTATTATTATTTATCTTACGGTATATATCAAAAATAATATTGAGCAAAATTGAATTGAAATATTGTCGATGTGGCCCTCCAGCAGTGCTCGGGTTGCTCATGCGGCCCCCGGTAAAAATTAATTGCCCACCCCTGGGCTAGAGTATACAAATGAGTTTTAAGATGGGACTTAAATGGGCACACGTCTAATAAGCAATTTGGCCGGCCGCGGTGTTTTTATATACCGTATTTTCCGGACTATAAGGCGCACTTAAAACCATTGTTTTCCCCTCAAAACTCGACAGTGAGCCTTATATCCCGGTGCGCCTAATGTACGGAATGATTCTGGTTTTGCTTACCGACCTCGAAGCAATTTTTTTTGCTACATGGCGTAATGATAACTGTGACCAGTAGATGGCAGTCACACATAAGAGATATGTGCAGTCTGCACTATGATGGCAACATGGCTCAAGTATACAACACCAACATTTCATATAATCCATTGAAAATATAGAACATGACACAAGGGCTCCAAAATCTATCAAAATGTTTCAGTGCGACTTTGGTAAGCTATGAAGCCGCACCGCTTGGTGGATTGTCGGCGCATTAAACATAGGAGTATTATTATGATGTGTGTATAAGGTAAGACATATTATCTAGCGTTTTGTTTCACAATATTATGCTAAATCAACTTTTCTTACCTTCTGGCACCTGCTGATGTATATTTGGGATCTGCATAAATCCTGAAAATTTGCGCCCGTCCGCCTTTGTAGTCCATGGAGACACCGTAGTCGATAAGCTTCTTCTTTTTGTCTATCTTCTTGTTATGGGACATTCATCCTCTGCTGTTGCCATTTCTAATATAAAGTAGTGTAAAGTTCTTACCTATATCCGCCAGTAAACTCGCCATGAAAGCGTTAAAACATGCCGGTGTAGTGAGTTTACATTATTCAACCAAGGGACTTTAGTTATTAGAGAGTTCCGGTCGGACGGTTTTTCACAGGACACACTTGTAGTTGCACGCTACACCGCTACAACAAAGATGACGGGGAGAAGACGCTGCCGAAGGTGAGCCACATAAATAAGACCGCCCACAAAACGGCGCATCCCAAAGCGACTGTCAGAAAGCGGCTTGAAGATGATCTGTAAAACATCATCTATGCAACATTTTGACCAAAGAACCACCATTACATGTTATGTAGACCACAAGGAAGTGTTCTACATGGCACAGAAACAACTATGAGAAATGCAGCCAATATTACATACAGATAATGTGTCATGATACATGCAAATAGAAATTAAATACACACAGGACATAAGTAACGGAAATTAAATGAGCTCAAATATACCTACAAACGAGTGACCAAATATGCCTGATTAGCACTCCAACAAGTCAATAACATCAACAAAGCTTACCTTTGTGCATTCACGCACAGCATAAAACGTTTGGTGGACAAAATGAGACAAAGGAGGTGTGGCATTAGACATGTCTTTCTGTGGCAGCGTTGGATAAAGTTGTACATGTAAACAAACCACGGCGAGTTCAAGCACCGCCAACATTAGTAGGACAAAACGGCGCTCGCCAAAAACTCCCATCAGTGAAGCATGTTTATTATAAACAGTAGGATTTCTAACAGTTGGTAAGGTTTGTGTCATGTTTGTCCTACAGAAACTATACTAAATCCAGCGAGCCACTAGGGCGGCGCTACAGAGCGGACCCCCGATATATAGTAATCAAATATACTGCAAAAGAAGGGACTCACAAAAACTGAATACAAACAAATTGACACACAATTACACAGGGCTGAAATTTAAAATTGATAAATAGTAATGAAATATATGTTTCTTAAATAAAAACAATCAAATTAAAGTGCAAATGAAAATGTAGCTTCAGCACTTAAGTCACTTAAGGAACGTTATTATGACTTTAGCTCCAGACTTCTTATGTTGGTTGGATATCGTCATTACTGCCCCAAGTGGTGGAAAAGTGTATTTAACCTGATTTTCTTTCCGATCTGATACCGAGTAAAATTCGAGCTGGCGTCGACAATACCGGTTTCGATACTTTGTGCAAATATACCTAATGTGCCCGGTAAAATGTAAAAAGTAGTGTATTTCAAATGATGAATAACCCTTTAAATGATCTGGAATTGCAAGGCAAAACAAACAACTGCATTATTCTGCACTGAATGTGTTGTATTATTTATATTCAACTCTGCTCGTTGCGTCTCTAAATAGCCGACGATAAAAGGATACATGCACTTGCTGTTTTACAACACCTAAGTGACTTCTTTTAATTGCCAGTAAATGTTCAAATAAACAAATACTATTTGCAAAGGCTGTTGTATTGCAATTGCTCTGAGTAATCTAATGACGCCTCGATCATTAATTATTTAGGAAACGTTACATAAATAAATCTGTGCTTTTTTGTTTTTTTTTTGCTTATGTGAAGTTATCGTCATATACTGGATATATTGAATTCATATTCTGTCCCACCAATCACTTATTTAGACACAATCTCAATGATTTAGTTACTTTACATGTTGTCCCTGTTAATTATATACATTATATCCAAAGTATTAAAAGTATTCATATTCAATTTGGCGAATCAATGTTACAGCATAAAGATTCGGTATCTGCGATATCGATGTTTCAGGTTCGATCCGAACATCAATACTGAGTACTGCAGAGGCCCATACTGACCACAGCTGATAATTACCAAATTGAGTTTGAGTTTGCGTTTATTTGGAACATGCAAGCATACAACATGATACATCACAATCTCCAGTTTCTCTTTTCAACATGTTCGAAAAGGAGTAGGAAGAAGCAGAGCTTATTTAATCCCACCCCTTTTCTTTTACACAACAGTTGCTAAAACTTTTGTTCACTTGTTCTCAATTTATTCACAATATGCTCCATAAGTAATCACAATAAATAATACTTATAAATAACACTAAATACATTTTCCAGACTACAAGACGCACTTAAATATTTGTTTTTTTCCACAAAACTCGACAATGCGTCTTATAACCCGGTTGAGCTTACCGCCCTTGAAACAATTTTATTTGGTACATGGTGTAATGATAAGTGTGACCAGTAGATGGCAGTCGAACATAAGAGATAAGTGTAGACAGCACTATGATGGCAATATGACTTAAGTAAACAACACCAACATTTTAAGTTCCGTTGAAAATATAGAACATTACACACGGCGCTCAAATATAAATCAAAAAGTTTTACTACGACTTTGGTAAGCTATGATGTCGCACAACTTGAATAATTGTCGGTGCATTAAACATGGTGTGTGTATAAGGTAAGACATATTATCTGGCGTTTTGTTTCGCCGTATTATGCAAAAGCAACTTTTCTTACCTTCTGGTACCTGCTGATCTGTATTTGGGATCTGCATTAATCCTGAAAAATTGCATGTGTCCGTCTTTGTAGTCCATGCCGACACCGGAGTTGATAAGCTTCTTCTTTTTCTCTATCTTCTTGTTATGGGACATTCATCCTCCACTGTTGCCATTTCTAATATAAATTAGTGTAAAGTTCTTACTTATATATGTCAGTAAACTCGCCATGAAAGCGCTAAAACATACCGGTGTAGTGAGCTTACATTATTCACCCAAGGAACTTTAGTTATTAGAGTTCCGGTCAGACACATTTTCTGTGTTGTTGTTTCCGGATGAGGAGATGCTGCTCCGTTATTGATTGAAGTAAAGTCTGAATGTCATTAAAACAGTTAGCGCCATCTTTTGACACGTCTTCCACTCCCGTCCTTGCACGCTACACCGCTACAACAAAGATGACGGGGAGAAGACGTCAAGCAGATATTTAAGTATAGTATTTATCTTTATTTTAAGAAAAAAAAATTTTGGAATACATGATTTTGATAATATTGAATTTTAAAATATATGCAATTGAATGCTTTGCATTATTTCTAATGTCAGAAGGGAAATAAATATATTTAGTAAGAAAAGATTAAGCATTTTATGAACGCATATTATTTCCAGGCTTTCATGAATGAATGAATGAATGAATGATTGAATGCCATCAATCCATCCATCCATCCATCCATTTTCTACCGCTTGTCCCTTTTGGGATTGCAGGGGGTGCTGGAGCCTATATCAACTGCAATCGGGCGGAAGGCGGGGTACACCTTGGACAAGTCAAATGAATAAATATATGTATTTATTCCGGCAGACATACACTACCGTTCAAAAGTTTGGGGTCACCCAAACAATTTTGTGGAATAGCCTTCATTTCTAAGAACAAGAATAGACTGTTGAGTTTCAGATGAAAGTTCTCTTTTTCTGGCCATTTTGAGCGTTTAATTGACCCCACAAATGTGATGCTCCAGAAACTCAATCTGCTCAAAGGAAGGTCAGTTTTGTAGCTTCTGTAATGAACTAAACTGTTTTCAGATGTGTGAACATGATTGCACAAGGGTTTTCTAATCATCAATTAGCCTTCTGAGCCAATGAGCAAACACATTGTACCATTAGAACACTGGAGTGATAGTTGCTGGAAATGGGCCTCTATACACCTACGTAGATATTGCACCAAAAACCAGACATTTGCAGCTAGAATATTCATTTACCACATTAGCAATGTATAGAGTGTATTTCTTTCAAGTTAAGACTAGTTTAAAGTTATCTTCATTGAAAAGTACAGTGCTTTTCCTTCAAAAATAAGGACATTTCAACGTGACCCCAAACTTTTGAACGGTAGTGTATATAGCAACACTTCTTCACTCTTTGTAATTTGACAGACATGAAACGGTACCCACCAAAAAGGGATACGGGAAACAAGCAAGAATGCTTATCCATGTCTAATTTATAATCAACTTATATGTTGGTTATATAGTCCAAGTTTCAACAGCAGATTTAATGGATACATGACAACTTCAGAACGAGAATAACATATGCTGAAAAACACTTTGACAATAGCATTGAGGGACCATGATATTAGCTTCATCTTGCCTGGGTATCTTTCGTCTTCTGAAGCCTTGTCTGGTGTGTTATGTCCCTTATATTCCACAGTGAGTTATTTTGCACCTGTGTCCCACAGTTCAGATGGATCCAAACAACTAGTCATGTTTTTGATTGTTTCCCAACAACACATTTTTTTTACCGCAAGGTTGAACACTCTTAGGCTAGAAGACAGTTTTAATTTCTCCGCTCACATTGCCCCACATTTTCACCCCCCGCGCTATAGATAACGTCTGAGCCCTGAATGTGGAATGTACTATGTCATGTTTGAATTTCAGGACACCCCTGAGTTCATGTGGACCATCTCTGAGTGAAAACAAACTCTGTATATTTGCAGGTAGAGCCCTTTGTGAGGCCATAAACATAACTACTGTATTGGATTATTTTTGATTGATTGATTGATTCAAACTTTTATTAGTAGATTGCACAGTACAGTGCATATTCCGTAGAATTCACCACTAAATGGTAACACCCAAATTAGGGATGTCCGATAATATCAGCCTGCCGATATTATCGGCCGTAATATCGGAAATTATCGGTATCGTTTTTTTTATTTTCTGTATCGGTTTTTTTAAATTTTTTATTTATTTGTATTTTTTTTATTAAATCAACATAAAAAACACAAGATACACTTACAATTAGTGCACCAACCCAAAAAACCTCCCTCCCCCCATTTCTTTCTGTTATCAATATTCTGGTTCCTACATTATATATCAATATATATCAATACAGTCTGCAAGGGATACAGTCCGTAAGCACACATGATTGTGCGTGCTGCTGGTACACTAATAGTACTAACCTTTAACAGTTAATTTGACTCATTTTCATTAATTACTAGTTTCTATGTAACTGTTTTTATATTGTTTTACTTTCTTTTTTATTCAAGAAAATGTTTTTAATTTAGTTATCTTATTTTATTATTATTTTTTAAAAAGTACCTTATCTTCACCATACATGGTTGTCCAAATTAGGCATAATAATGTGTTAATTCCACGACTGCATATATCGGTTGATATCGGTATCGGTTGATATCAGTATCGGTAATTAAAGAGTTGGACAATATCGGAATATCGGATATCGGCAAAAAGCCATTATCGGACATCCCTAACCCAAATAAGTTGTTCAACTTGTTTAAGGTCCACGTTAATCAATTCATGGTATAAATATATACTATCAGCATAACACAGTCATCACACAAGTTATTCATCAGAGTATATACATTGAATTATTTACATTATTTACAATCCGGGGGGTGGGCTGTGGAGGGGGCTGTGGCTGGGGGTGGGGGGTTAGGTTGTAACAGTGTAGGTCTGACTTCGTAGGATATGTACAGCGAGCGGTGAACATAGTGAGCTCAGAAAGCATAAGAACAAGTATATACATTTGATTTTTTTTACAATCCGGGGAGGTGGGATGTGGTGGGGGGAGGGGGTTAGGCTAGGGTTGTAGTTGACTGGAGGTGTTCTTTTAGTGCGGTTTTGAAGGAGGATAGAGATGCACTTTCTTTTACACCTGTTGGGAGTGCATTCCATATTGATGTGGCATATCATGTAGTTTAAGAAAACTACTCATTATGAACAGATCATTGGTATGTGCTCTATATGGTGCATAATGTTTTATTCTAATTGCCTTTTTCATTTAATTATTTTATTGCCATAAAATAATGTGGCGGGCCAGATTTAGCCCCCCGGAACTTGAGTTTGACACCGGTGCCCTCACTTTTAAAGGCCTACTGAAATGAAATGTTCTTATTTAAACGGGGATAGCAGGTCCATTCTATGTGTCATACTTGATCATTTCGCGATATTGCCGTATTTTTGCTGAAAGGATTTAGTCGCTGATAAAAAAAAGCCTTGCCTCTTCCGGAAGTAGCGTGACGTCACAGGTTGAAGGGCTCCCCACATTTCCCCATTGTTTACACCAGCAGCGAGAGCGATTCGGACCGAGAAAGCGACGATTACACCATTAATTTGAGCGAGGATGAAAGATTTGTGGATGAGGAAAGTGAGAGTGAAGGATTAGAGGGCAGTGGAAGCGATTCAGATAGGGAAGATGCTGTGAGAGGCGGGTGGGACCTGATATTCAGCTGAGAATGACTAAAACAGTAAATAAACACAAGACATATATATACTCTTTTAGCCACAACACAACCAGGCTTATATTTAATATGCCACAAATGAATCCCGCATAACAAACACCCCCCCTCCCGTCCATAAAACCCGCCAATAGAACTCAAACAACCGCACAACACACTCAATCCCATAGCCCAAAGTACCGTTCACCTCCGTAAAGTCCATACAGCACATATATTTACCCAAAATTACGTACGTGACATGCACGGTATAGCTCGGTTGGTAGAGCGGCCGTGCCAGCAACTTGAGGGTTGCAGGTTCGATCCCCGCTTCCGCCATCCTAGTCACTGCCGTTGTGTCCTTGGGCAAGACACTTTACCCACCTGCTCCCAGTGCCACCCACACTGGTTTGAATGTAACTTAGATATTGGGTTTCACTATGTAAAGCGCTTTGAGTCACTTGAGAAAAAGTGCTATATAAATGTAATTCACTTCACTTCACATAGCGGCACGCACGTACGGGCAAGCGATCAAATGTTTGAAAGCCAAAGCTGCGTACTCACGGTAGCGCGTCTGCTATCCAACTCAAAGTCCTCCTGGTTGTGTTGCTGCAGCCAGTCGCTAATACACCGATCCCACCTACAGCTTTCTTCTTTGCTGTCTTCATTGTTCATTAAACAAATTGCAAAAGATTCACCAACACAGATGTCCAGAATACTGTGGAATTTTGCGATGAAAACAGACGACTTAAGCTGGCCACAATGCTGTCCCAAAATGTCCGCACAATCTGTGACGTAAACGTCATCATACTGAGACGTTTTCAGTAGAATATTTCGCGGGAAATTTAAAATTGAACTTTACTAATCTAACCCGGCCGTATTGGCATGTGTTGCAATGTTAAGATTTCATCATTGATATATAAACTATCAGACTGCGTGGTCGGTAGTAGTGGCTTTCAGTAGGCCTTTAACCACGATGAGATTCTTATCCCGCTGTACTAAAGCTAAAACAAGACCTAATATAAACAAACCCTTGTCTTGTCTCCTTGCACCTCCCCCCCCCCCACAGAGGATGAGCTGCAGCTACCTGCTCTGCACCATCCTGCTCTTCGTGGCCGTGCTGCTGGCCGTCACCGTGACCGGCACCATCCTCTTCATGAACCACAATCAGGCGCCGCCCATGTCGGACGGCATCCCGCACATTTCCACCAACCAGGAAGAGGCCAACGCCCTGGTGACGGTGGAGCGGGGCGACGGCTCCCGCATCAACATCTTCATCGATCCCAACTGCCCCGACTACAGCAGCAACTTTTTGCGCCTGGAGGGGGTGCAGACCTCGCTGCTGCACTCGCTCACCGACCACGACTCGGATCTGAAGTCGGTGAAGGGCCAGGACCGGGCTCTCCTGGTCAGCCTGGCGGAGGAAGTGGCCAAGCTGTCTGCCCACGCCGGGCAGCTGAAGATGGACTACGAGTCCCTGCGTCGGGGGCAGGGCAGCCTGGGCCAAGACCTCAACACCCTGCAGTCCGAGCAAGGACGCCTCATACAGGTATGGCATGCATGTGGAAACACAAGTTGGCTGCCTAAACAGGTTGCAGTGGAACTCAAAACAAGGGAGTCAAAGTTTAGTGAGGGGCCATTTTGGGCTAGCAGGTTATTTTGTAATGTTACGAAAGTTTAATAAGGGCCGGTGTCCCAAATCTGTGACATTTGCTTGTTTTAACTCTTTCAAAATACACAAACTGATCGGTATGGAACATTTACATCATTTCTTATGGGAAAATTTGACCTTTTGTAACGGACGTCAAACAAAAACTTACTGTAAGTTGAGTGGTGTACTTACTAGCAGGTGCGCCGAAAAGGGGGGGTAGAGGAGATGGATTCTAGGGGCCCATGATGGAGGGGGGCCCAGAGAGGCCCCTAATGATGATGAAATTATAATACAGGGGGCCCTGTAAAGATTCTTTTCATGGGGCCCAAAATCCCTAGCGGCGCCCCTGCTTACTAGGGTTGTCTCGGTACCAATATTCTGGTACCGGTACCAAAATTTGTTTCGATACTTTTTGATATTTTTCTAAATAAAGGGGACCACAAAAAAATTGCATTATTAGCTTCATTTTAGCAAAAAAATTTAGGGTACGTTAAAAACATGTTTCTTATTGCAATCAAAGAACAATTTTGTTCTTAAATAAAATAGTGAACATACTAGACAACTTGTCTTTTATTAGTATTGTTTATGTTTATTGTGTATTGTTTATTGAGGATCCCCATTAGCCGACGCACAAACGCCAGGCTGGTCTTCCTGGGGTCCTTTTCAAAAGTTCAAAGTAAAATAATAATACGCAGATCCAGTTAGTCGGTTAAATTCAAAGGCTAAATTCATCTTAGACTGTCTGTCCATTATATTGTTTAACACATTCCACAATTTTGTACCATTGTGTTGGACTCCCTTTATTTGTTGTCGATAGTACACCGTCTGTTTCTCTCTGTTCAGCTGAGTGACTTGATTACGTAGAGAACAATATACTTTTTTGTCACTCACAGAGCTAGAGGCTATATAGACCGTTTTAGCTTGATCCCTTTGTTTCATTAAAATAATCAAATCCTTATCAATCCAGGGTGCACCATTAGACCTTATTGTGAATTTCCTTACTGGTGCGTGTCTATTAGCTATATTTTTCAAAATATTCCATGAAAATTTTCCAAGCAATGTCAGGATCTGATTCATAATTAACATTAGACCTGTCATGTCTGTGTGATCATGTTTTGTTTTAGTCATGTTCGGTTTTGTTTTTGGACTTTTTGTGCACTTTTATTTGTCACCATAGCAACCATTAGTTTCACCTGGTTCACATTGTCATGTTACTGTCATGATCCATGTCCCGGATCATGTTTTATGTTCTGTTAGTTTTGGACTTCATAGTTCTTGTTTTTTGTGCACTCTTGTTTGTTTTAGGTACCATGGTTACTTATTATTTCCACCTGCTTCTGATTAGTGTTCGCCCGCTCACCTGCTGTCCGAGCACTAATATGAGGCATTTTTTAACCTGCCTTGCCCTCCAGTCAGTGCTAGGGTATTGTTTGTTGTATGCTGTGGACTCCCTGTTTCATGCAATGCTCTGTTCATGCGGGTTTTCTGGAGATACCATAGTTCATGCTGATGATTTCATGCTAAGTTCATGCTGCTTGTGCCTTGCCAAGTAAGTTTTGTTTATTTATGCCACAGTTTGCGACTTTTTGTTTCATGTCCATAGTTCAGGCTAAGTGTTAGCTTTTGTTTCCTGCGTTAAGTTGTGCCTTCGCATTGTGCTCCTTTTGGTTTTCACCTTTTTTTTTAACATTAAAACCATGTTTTCTTGTACACCGCCTGTCATCTCTGCATCTTTGGGTTCGTCACCTCCACACCATGACAGAATACTCCAGCCCTGACTGGAGAGCAAGGCAGGTTTAAATAATGCCTCTGATTAGTGCTCGGGCAGCAGGTGAGCGGGCGAACACTAATCAGAAGCAGGTGGAAATAATAAGTAACCATGGTACCTAAAACAAACAAGGGTGCACAAAAAACAAGAACTATGAAGTCCAAAACTAACAGAACATAAAACATGATCCGGGACATGGATCATGACAGTAACATGACAATGTGAACCAGGTGAAACTAATGGTTGCTATGGTGACAAATAAAAGTGAACAAAAAGTCCAAAAACAAAACCGAACATGACTAAAACAAAACATGATCACACAGACATGACAAGACCACTGAACCATTTGTATGTCTTCCAAGAAGGCATCCTTATGCTTGTAACACCTAGCACTGAGTATTTTCATTCTGGCTTTAAGTACTTTGGATCTTCTAGATACCCCTATGATATTATGGCCACTGCAACCAACTGGAATGGACACAGCTAAATTAGGCACATTGGTATATATATGATCAATACAGGAAGAATATAAAATGCCTTCCTTACTAACAACCATCCTTGTAGGCACAGACACTATTTGTGTCAAGTTGCAAGTACTGGACATTAGCAGTAGTCTCTTCTTCATGGGACAGTTATCTGCAAATCAATTCACGTTAAAATCACCAAGCAGGTCGAATTCTCTGTTCTAATCAGTCACTCTGCCAATCATTGTGCAAATATCATTTATATTGGTTTGATATGTGGCAAATGTACTTGTATCCACAGAGCTTCAATGTTTTCATTTATTAAATCAGACCGAAACTTGCTATAGCTCCACCAAAACAATTTATGTCCCTACGAAGTACAGAAAAACCATTAATCGATATTAAAGAATCATCAAATGAACCATCAAGGTGTGTTTCAGTTACAGCCATGATATTAATAGAGATGATTTTTTAAAGTCTTTCAAGTTCATGTGTTTTATTCCTCAAACTACAGATATTTAAATGTGCTAAAATCAAACCCTTAGGTAAGTTCATAGTAGGGCGATCACTAGTCGATTGTTTGATACGGTCCATATTAAGCAGGAAAAAGAATGAATGAAGTGAAATAAGGCAGAACAGAGAACTAGGCTCTAACTCCCATCCCTTGCTTCTGGGTGGGGGGACAATGAGCCTGTCGAATCGAATGTAGGCTATATCGCCTCGTTCTCTGGCCGCTTTCATGGCAGGGATAAATTCCCTGCGCTTTTGCTTGACACCTTCAGAATAATCTTTGTTCGTAAAGATACTGGTTCCTTTCAGTTCCTTAGCTTTTCCCAGCACAGCCATGTTATCTCTGTGCTTGAGGAATTTGGTCACAACAGGTCTAGGCCTCTTACCAGAGTAGCCAGATGGATTACCAGACCTCCACTACCGTTCAAAAGTTTGGGGTCACATTGAAATGTTCTTATTTTTTAAGGAAAAGCACTGCACTTTTCAATGAAGATAACTTTAAACTAGTCTTAACTTTAAAGAAATACACTCTATTCATTGCTAATGTGGTAAATGACTATTCTAGCTGCAAATGTCTGGTTTTTGGTGCAATATCTACATAGGTGTATAGAGGCCCATTTCCAGCAACTATCACTCCAGTGTTCTAATGGTACAATGTGTTTGCTCATTGGCTCAGAAGGCTAATTGATGATTAGAAAACCCTTGTGCAATCATGTTCACACATCTGTAAACAGTTTAGCTCGTTACAGAAGCTACAAAACTAACCTTCCTTTGAGCAGATTGAGTTTCTGGAGCATCACATTTGTGGGGTCAATTAAACGCTCAAAATGGCCAGAAAAAGAGAACTTTCATCTGAAACTCGACAGCCTATTCTTGTTCTTAGAAATGAAGGCTATTCCACAAAATGTTTTGGGTGACCCCAAACTTTTGAACGGTAGTGTATGTGCATATTTAATCTACATCCGACTGCAGTGGTTTGTCCGAGTTACGTAACCGCTTTATTATGAAGCTGGCTGTGGCGCGTTCTTTCTGACGTCACTTCCTGTGTGGGGCGCGGTCTTTCCGGCGTCACTTTCTCCCCGAACTCGCTTTGTAAACGATCAATGAGTCCATACAAAGCTAAGTCCCGGAGATTCAAGAATTACACGGCTGACTTACCCGTGTAAAAATTTGTCCGAGAAGGGGGACCTTAAACGCTGGTTTAATGTGGCTGAAACAGGGCTCAGGTTAAATAATTATTTGTTTAAGGGGTTAAAGGACTTAGTGTAGACATGGCCTCAGTGATCACACTCCTGACTTTATCCTCAGTCTCCTTCAAGCTCTCATTTTGTCCATCCATCTTCAACCGCTTATCCGGAATCGGGTCGCGGGGACAACAGCTCCAGCAGAGACCCCCAGACTTCCCTCTCCAGAGCAACATTAGCAACTTCCTCCTGGGGAATCCCGAAGCGTTCCCAGGCCAGAGAGGAGATGCAATCCCCCATTTTGTCCTTGGCCTGCCGCGGGGTCTCCTCCCAGTTGGACATGCAACGAGGACCACCCTAGGAAGGAGCTCGTGAGGCATCCGCACGAGATGCCCGAACCACCTAAGCTGGGTCCTTTCCAAGCGAAGGAGCAGTGGCCCTACTCCGAGTCTCTCTCGGGTGACTGAACTTCTCACCCTATCTCTAAGGGATATGCCAGCCACCCTTCTGAGGAAATTCATTTTGGCCGCTTGTATCCGCGATCTTATTCTTTCGATCATGACCCACACTTCATGACCATAGGTGAGAGTATTAATGTAGATAGCTCGGTAGACCTAGAGCTTTGCCTTCTGGCTCAGCTCTCTCATTTTGTGACTCTGAAATACCATCCACAACAATGATATTCTTTTTTGATTGACCCTCCAAATAGTCAGCTTTATCAGTTATTTTTATCATGGTCTCACACATTGTCTTGATGTCAGTGCAAGCAGAATCCTCTCATTATTCTTTATTAGATCTTCAATCTCTCCCTGAGAAAATTGCAGGCTGCATTTCAGTTCCTGTGTCTCTTTGGTCAGTCGGTCAATCCATTTGTTCACATTATTCACCAGTATATCCACAACTGTCTTAGCTACTCAGTGGCCTAGTGGTTAGAGTGTCCGGCCTGAGATCGGTAGGTTGTGAGTTCAAACCCCGGCCGAGTCATACCAAAGACTATAAAAAAAATGGGACCCATTACCTCCCTGCTTGTCATTCAGCATCAAGGGTTGGACTTGGGGCTTAAATCACCAAAAATTATTCCTGGGCATGGCACAGCTGCTGCCCACTGCTCCCCTCACCGTCCAGGAGGTAAACAAGGGGATGGGTCAAATGCAGAGGACAAATTTCACTGCACCTGGTGTGTTTGTGACAATCATTGGTACTTGAACTTTAACTGTCTTGAAATTATTTTCCTGCTGCTGTATAAGTTGCATAAGCCAGTCCTTTTGCTGATTCAGTAAGTTTCGTACCTGGGTAAGCGACACAGCCTTTTCACCATTGTTTTGGGCCTTAGGTGGCATGACGTGAAGAGATTTCCTATTAGGAGGTCCTCAACACAGGCTTGAGATTCAGCAGGTGTAGTAGGCCGAGAAGGAATCCACCAGAAATCACTGCACAAAACGACCGTCCACCACTTTTCACTCGGTGTGTCATAAAATATAGAGTCTTAGATTCTGTTGTTAAAAAAATCATCGAAGTCATGAGTTAGATTAAAACACATTTTTAAACTAGCTGGAGCAGGAGCACCAACAAGGTAGGTTAAGTTAAAGTACCAATGATTGTCACACACACTAGGTGTGGTGAAATTTGTCCTCTGCATTTGACCCATCCCCTTGATTACTCCCTGACGATGAAAAATATTGATGTAATCATAGTAGTATCGACGAGATAGTACTTGGTATCATTACAGTGGACACCAGGTGTAGACATTTGTTTACATTGTGATGCCGGTGAGCTATTGTATACTCTTCAAACAGTGTATAGTACCGTTTTTGATTCATTAGTATCGCGATACTATACAAGTACGGGTATACCGTACAACCCTAGTACTTACACAATGTAAGAAAGTAAGTAAGTACTGTACATTTTATTTATGAAGCGCTTTTTACAGATAAAATCACAAAGTGCTGTACAAAACATAGGTGAATTAAAACAACAATTCAATTAAAACAACAGGGGCAACATCAAAAAATGGATACAAAGTGGTTTAAAAATGATAGTTAAAAGGTGGATTAAATAAAAGCTTTACTAAAAAGAGTGTCAACACCGTCAAGATCACGGAGGGAACGGTGCAAGTTGTTCCAGAGTCTGGGAGCTATAGCCTGGAATGCCGGGTCTCCACGGGTTTCAAAATGGGAGACCCTGGCCTGAAGACCGGAGGCTGTGTCCTGAAGCGTAGGGGCATAACAAGTCAGTGATGTACCGAGGGGCCCTAAATCTTAAACTCTTTTCGGAATTTGACTGGAAGCCAATGAAGACTGGATACAATGTGGGTAATACGGGCTGCTCTGGGTGCAAATTCTAGCAGTCGCATTTTGTACCGTCTGAAGTCTCTTTAGCGTTGACTCGTTGAAAAGAGTGAAAAGAGAATTGTGACGAAATGAATGCGTGAATTATCATTTCGAGATCCAATTTTGATAACAAGTTTCTCAATTTAGGCATATTTCTCAGGTGATAAAAACTGCTTTTGGTCAGTTGACGACAGAGACCCTCTAAAGACACTGGGCCCCATTCAGCAACCGTTCTTAAGAACAAATGTACTTACAAAGTTGTTAAGGAGATCTTTGTATTCACCAATGTTTTCTTAGCTGGGATTTGTTCGTAGGTAAGAACAAAATCTAAGAGTGCTCCAGAGCACTCTTAGGGTGGCCTATTTGTTCTTAAGTGTGACAAGTTCCCTTACTTCTATTGTCTAATGTTAAATTAGTATCATAGATAGATAGATAGATACAGATATAGATAAGACAGACAGACATATATTAAAATTAGCAATATATAGACATTTCTATGCACATTAAATCAACAAAAAATCCTGACTTTGGAGCAAGGTTCACAGATTCTAGTATTTGGCTCTCTATTAGATGCAATGGTATTCCATATTGGGACCATGATTTGGGTCCTAACTTGTCCTCATATGGAAGGTACTTTTCCTTGTTGATGTCTCAAGAAGGGTAGATATACAAGAACACACACGCATAACACACACACACAATCATCAATTACCGGGGCGTTGATATACTGATTGGTGACTCTTTAAAAGACCAACAGGACTCTCGCACCCTGTTCCAACTCAACTCACACAATGGCAATGCTTTTGCTGCTACTGCAAGATACCACAGATCGTGCCCTGGGGAGGGAGCGCATATTTCACGACCATGTAGACCTATTTTCCCGAAGGGACAAATATTTATTTGAATGCTTTAGGCTACCTCAGCAGTCCCCCCTTTCTTAAACATACCTTTTGACATTATGTATTCCCCCCGCGGGATAATACGAAATTCTCTTCTGTAATCTATTTGTTTTCTCCGTGTGTCTGATGTTCGACTTTTCCGCCGGAATTGTGCCCTTATATGGGGAATTAAGGGTGTTTACCTATGCAAATGACGGAATGAACGGTGTTTACATATGCATATTGGGGGAAATAAGGGCGTGTTTATATGCAAATTATGATAGACACGCACACGCTAACCATTTGGCATTCAGCAACTTAAGAACAGCAGGTGGGAACAATTTGTCCGTTTAAGAACACGTCATGAATTTGAATGGACTCCTCTTAGGAAATCACTTGGGAAGAAAGATAAGAGGAAAAGTTAGGAACTTATTGCTGAATGGGGCCCATTGACTGATCCAACACAACCCCAAGAGTTTCTGAGGCTGCTTTGAACAGATGCACCCAGAGCACCAAGGGAGTTATTGATCAGGTGGATCTTTTTATCCAGAGCAATTATCAGATTCCATTTTGTTAGAATTTATCTGGAGGAAATTTGAGGACAACCGGTTTTTGATACAGGATACACATTCCAAGAACTCAGATAGAAAGTGAAACTCTGAATCACTGAAAGAGCATAACAGTGAAATGATAAGAAACATTTTTAAAACTACTGATCAACCTAGCAAGCGGCATCAGATACAACAAAAATGTGTCTAAGTACAGTGGAACCTCGATTTACAACCTTTTCGGTCTACAAACATTTTGATCGAGCCAAATATGTCCCTGTTTACGTATTTGTGAGAAGTACACACATATATGGAAGAAACAAGTCCACTTTTTTAACCGTTATAAGAGAAAATTGTTTATATGGTTGCTGACTTTGCCAAAAAGAGAGTTAAATATCTTCCAGAAAGTGCAAAACCAGGTCGAAAAAGCTGTGTGGATAAATGAGAAGCAGCCAACACGTAATAGCCTTTACAAGGCTATCATTTGCGACAATGTCCAAAAGGGACTATGCTGGGACCAGTACGGACGAACAAGTTAAGGCGAGCCGTGGGTGGTAGGAAAAGTTTAAAACGAGAAGCCGGCATTCACGGCTGAGGAGGAGTTCATCAAGCACATTGAAAGATTTTATCGGCAACTTTTTAACTGTGATGAGACCAGGCTTTTTGGGATGAAAAAATATCCCTAGGCGGACGTTTAATGCAGCTGAGGAGAAGGCACAACCGAGACACAAGCCAATGAAGGATCGCCGTTTACAACTCCGAAACTCCCAGACTAAATAATGCTAAAAAAATATATTCACAGATACAAGGACACAAAGCAAAACATTTTTTTTGTTTTTTATTGTAGCATTATGGTTGGTAACGTTATGGAAAGCACCAACGACACTTTTATTGTGCACGCATTGACAAGTAAAGTACATTTTGCCTATCGTGAACACATGATTTTTCTTTTTTTGTATGCATTCTAAATAGTAAATAAATGCTATTAAAAAATGCACTTACCATGGAGCCTCAATGAGTTGCTTTATTCTGCCCATAAAGCCCTTAAAAAACATCTCCATTAAGTCCTTCTATAAATGCTGTAAGTATCTTTGCAATTTAGTAAAGGGCACATTAATGACGACATGTAATAGTTAAGGATTTTTATCATATGTTAATTTTGCTCATAATTTCAAAAACGCATCACAACGTTTGCTTTTTCCTCCGACAGCATCACTGATTATTTTTCTTTAGAGCCAAAAAACATAAAACATCACTTACTGTACATCGTCTTCTCTCACTGGCATAACGACTTAACGGATGTTGATATATTCCCATTTAGATGAAGAATGACTCTTTATCCTTTTGAAGAAAAAGCGTCTTTTCGTGTCTTTCTCGCCAAGCCGGGTCTAAATTGGCTGTCAAAGTGTACTAACTTGATGGATTACGTCCTCATCATTCTACTATCCAGGTGAGAGGCACTACTTACGATCTAGAATTAACTTCCACAAGCTCCAAGATGAGAAAGCAGCTCACCAACCGATGTTGTCAACATAGCAACATAAGCTAGTGATAAGGGCGCTTCTATAAATAGTTTGTCTGCGTTAGCGCTTATGATAACAATATCGCTAATACTTATTATTACTTAATATTATACATAATATGTAAGTCGCGGAATGTAAATGGAGTAGTGTTGGCACTTTTTGGATGGTTATTTTTGGGGGTTTTCAGGGCGGATTAGAGGACCTTCTAATGGCTCCATTGTAAGATTACTTTTATTTACGTTTATTTATGAGTTAGAATGCATTAAAAAAATAATCTGTCGTCTTGTCTTCTATAATGACTGTGAACGATTGTCAAAATAAAAAATAAAAAAGTGCCGTTCCCCTTTGAGCTAGTTGCTGTTTTCGTGTGTGTGTATGTACATATATAAATGTATATATATATATATATATATATATGTATATATATATATATATATATATATATATATATATATATATATATATATATATATATATATATATATATATATATATATATATGTATATATATATATATATATATATATATATATATATATATATATATATATATATATATATATATATATATATATATATATATATATATATATATATATATCATCATCATCGCAGTCTCGGAAGACCATTGATTTCCTGTGCCTCGGAGTCAGGTCTTGTCGCAGCGTCTCCTGTGGCTGTGTAGGCCAATTCGTGACAGACATTCCCGGCCGCAGATGTCACATATCCAGACATGAGAAAATGAAAGGATTTTAAGTGCGCCTTATAGTCCAAAAAATATGGTACACTATATATATATATATATATATATATATATATATATATATATATATATATATATATATATATATATATATATATATATATACTGTATACATATATATATATATATATTTTTTTTTTGGGGATAATCTAATTAAGACATACATGAGAAAATGAAAGGATTTGAAGTGCGCCTTATATATATATATATATATATATATATATATATATATATATATATATATATATATATATATATATATATATATATATATATATATATAAGGCGCACTTCAAATCCTTTCATTTTCTCATGTACGGATTATTTTGGTTGTGCCGACCAACCTTGAAGCTATTGTATTTGGTACATGGTGAAATGGTAAGTGTGACCAGTAGATGGCAATCGCACATTAAAGATACCGGCGCTCAAAAATCTATCAAAATGTTTTAGTACTACATAGTAATAATATGACCCCTTTTAAGCGCCCTATAATCCGGTGCGCCTTCTGCATGAAAATAGATCTGACTAGACCCGCTCATCGCCTTATGGTCCAGAAAATACGGTAGGTAGGTAGTTAGTTAGGTAGGCAGGTAGGTAGGTATGTATTTTCTTGTGTTTAAGTACATGGGCCATACATACACACTGTATACATATACAGGTATATTTATATATGTATACAGTGTATATATATATATATATATATATATATATATATATATATATATATATATATATATATATATATATATATATATATACATATATATATGTAAGTTCATCGAATAATGCTTTGATATGATTTTCCTTAAAAAGGCTAACACAGTTTATACATGTTATGTTATTATGAATTAGTATGAACATATTTTTTTTTTAATTTTGCCATATTTTCAATTGTTGCTGCTAGTTGTACAATGTACTTTGTTGCAATTGTTTACATTGTTTCTAACGGGGAACTCTTCTCCACGCTACAAACTTTCTCGGTTTGCGAGCCGTGTTCAAGAACCCATTAAGTTTGTAAATCGAGGTTCCCATTGTTATGTTTTTGTTGGTTGGCGAATGCTTAATGTTGGAGAAATTTGCTGGTCTGCGGCGTTGTGACACACACACACACACACACGAGTGAGTCATTACCAGCGCTGGCACAGTCAACGCGAGTGTCGTGGTATAAATCAGAATCCTGGCCACAGGTGGCCCATAGATCACGCAGTCACGCCACGGCGCCTGGCAGGAACATCGGATGTGCTTCGCCTCACAAGACGTAATCAATCATCTGGATTGTCTGAAGCGCCAGTGCCGCCTCCTCCTCCTCCTCCTCTTCCTGGCCTCGGCGATGCCCGCGCCGCCGTGCCACCTCGCAAGCCTCAACAGAAGGCGCCGAGTCGTCGCTTTGCTTCCGCCGTGCCACCGGGCGAGGCTCCGGGCCCCTTTGAGGGTAAACGTATCCATTCACATCAATCCACCGCCACGTTCCAGATGAGGCGTCAACAAGACTGAAGACTTAAGCGGCCTAGCTCGGGGGGAGGATTGGCGAGGCGCACGTTTTGCTGCGCGCTTTGTGCGTTTGACTTGTTTAAGCCGCCTGACTGTCAGCTATGAAATCTAGTTAGTGCTGAATTGAGAGGCTGCGGACGATTTGACACGCGTATTTAGGAAAGGCGTCGTCAATAAATCAATGCGGACGGCGTGAGACTAAAAGGCTTTTCATTATCTTTTCATCCCGCCTCGCGCGTCTTGAGAAACAGTGTGTTATCTTGCAAAATTGATGCGCAAAATCATTAGTGGGTTGAGTCACCTCAAAAACCGCCGCCCATGCGATCTCATCTTCAGTCACGCCGCGGAAGAAGGTATACTTTCTGGAAATTAGCACGGTCGAGTTGACCTCGAGAAGCAGGACGAAGAAACGCATCAAAAGCTCTGCACTGTAACGATGTTCATATTAAGTTAAGTTAAAGTTAAAGTATCAATGATAGTCACACACACACTAGGTGTGGTGAAATGTGTCCTCTGCATTTGACCCATCCCCTTGTTTACCACCTGGGAGGTGAGGGAAGCAGTGGGCAGCAGTGGTGGCCGCGCCCAGGATTCATTTTGGTGATTTAACCCCCAATTCCAACCCTTGATGCTGAGTGCCAAGCAGGGAGGTAACGGGTCCCATTTTTTATAGTCTTTGGTATGACTCGGCCAGGGTTTGAACTCACAACCTACCGATCTCAGGGCGGACACTCTATCCACTGAGTAGGTCTCACCTGCTCTTGGAAAGATCCACGGCTCATACGCGGGGACGGCGTGGCGCGGGTTGGGAGAGTGGCCGTGCCAGCGACCTGAAGGTTCCTGGTTCGATTCCCACCTTCTACCAACCTCGTCACGTCCGTTGTGTCCTTGAGCAAGACACTTCACCCTTGCTCCTGATGGGTGGTGGTTAGGGCCTTGCATGGCAGCTCCCGCCATCAGTGTGTGAATGGGTGAATGTGGAAATAGTGTCAAAGGGCTTTGAGTACCTTGAAGGTAGAAAAGTGCTATACAAGTATAACCCATTTACCATTTACGTAAGCATTTCCTGTGGCCTGTCACTTTGGGCGACGCCCCCTATTTCCGCAGCCTCCGGAACAGCTTCTTCCCTCAGGCCGTAAGACTCTTGAACGCATCATAATAATCCCCTCAATTGCCCCCAAAAATGGATTAAATCGCAGGAATATGAAGACAATACAACATACTGTACATCCATAAACGTGGATGCATATGCAAAAGTGCAATATATTTATCTGTACAGTAATCTATTTATTTATATCTGCACCTTTTTGATTTTTTATCCTGCACTACCATGAGCTAATGCAACGAAATTCCGTTCTTATCTGTACTGTAAAGTTCAAATTTGAATATATAAAAAGGAAGTCTAAGTCTATTTAAGAAAAACTGAACTCGGCGAACCTCTCACCCCATTAATTTTCAATTGTTGTCGCTATACCAAACATTCCATCTAATTAGTTACATTCATAATGGTAAACGGTAACAATGATGACCGCGGTGAGTATTTAAATTACAAAACCCAAAACCAGTGAAGTTGGCACGTTGTGTAAATGGTAAATAAAAACAGTATACAATCATTTGCAAATCCTTTTCAACCTATATTCAATTGAATAGACTGCAAAGACAAGATATTTAATGTTCCAACTGAGTAACTTAATTTGTTGGGGGAAAATAATCATTAACTTAGAATTTAATGGCAGCAACACACTGCAAAAAAGTTGGCACAGGGGCATTTTTAACACTGTGTTACATGGCCTTTCCTTTTAACAACACTCCTTTAACAACGTTTGGGAACTGATGAGACCAATTTTTGAAGCTGTTCAAGTGGAATTCTTTCCCATTCTTGCTTGATGTACAGCTTCAATCAATCAGTCAATCAAAGTGTATTTATATAGCCCTAAATCACGAGTGTCTCAAAGGGCTGCACAAGCCACAACGACATTCTCGGCTCAGATCCCACATCAGGGCAAGAAAAAACTCAACCCAATGGAATACAATGAGAAACCTTGGGCGACCGATCCAATGGACGTCGAGTGGATCTAGTTAATAGTGTGAGAGTCCAGTCCATAGTGGATATAGTTAATAGTGTGAGAGTCCAGTCCATAGTGGATCTAGTTAATAGTGTGAAAGTCCAGTCCATCGTGGGGCCAGCAGAAGATCATCTTGAATGGAGACAGGTCAGCATCGCAGTGACGTCATCAAATGATGCACAGATGAGTGGTCCACCACAGGTCCCGACTTTGAACAGCTAGCACTTAATCTGTGGTCACCTGATAACCTCTCCACGTAGGAGAGGGGGGGCAGAGCAGAAATGAAACGGCAGATCAACTGGTCTAAAAAGGCGGTCTATTTAAAGGCTAGAGTATACAAATGAGTTTTAAGATGGGACTTAAATGCTTCTACTGAGGTAGCATCTCTAACTGTTACCGGGAAGGCATTACAGAGTACTGGAGCCCCAATAGAAAACGCTCTAAAGCCCGCAGACTTTTTTGGGGGTTCTGGGAATCACTAATAAGCCGGAGTTCTTTAAACGCAGATTTCTTGCTGGGACATATGGTACAATACAATCAGCAAGAAAGGATGGAGCTAGACCGTTAAGTATTTTATACGTAAGTACTAACACCTTAAAGTCGCATCTTAAGTGCACAGGAAGCCAGTGGGTACCGGTAGGACATTACAGAGTACTGGAGTCCGACTAGAAAACGCTCTATAGCCCGCAGACTTTTTTGGGGGCTCTGGGAATCACTAATAAGCCGGAGTTCTTTTAACGCAGATTTCTTGCCGGGACATATGGTACAATACAATCAGCAAGATAGGATGTAGCTAGACCGTTTAGTATTTTATACGTAAGTAGTAAAACCTTAAAGTCGCATCTTAAGTGCACAGGAAGCCAGTGGGTACCGGTAGGACATTACAGAGTACTGGAGCCCGAATAGAAAACGCTCTATAGCCCACAGTTTTTTTTTGGACACTGGGAATCACAAATAAGCCAGAGTTCTTTGAATGCAGATTTCTTGCCGGGACATATGGTACAATACAATCAGCAAGATAGGATGGAGCTAGACCGTTTAGTATTTTATACGTAAGTACTAACACCTTAAAGTCGCAACTTAAGTGCACAGGAAGCCAGTGGGTACCGGTAGGACATTACAGAGTACTGGAGTCCGACTAGAAAACGCTCTACAGGAATAGCCCGCAGACTTTTTTTGGGGCACTGGGAATCACTAATAAGCCGGAGTTATTTTAACGCAGATTTCTTGCCGGGGCATATGGTACAATACAATCAGCAAGAAAGGATGGAGCTAGACCCTTTAGTATTTTATACGTAAGTACTAAAACCTTAAAGTCGCATCTTAAGTCCACAAAGCCAGTACCGGTAGGACATGACAGAGTACTGGAGTCCGAATAGAAAACGCTCTATAGCCCGCAGAGTTTCGTCGAATAAGACTCCTCAGAATCGACTTGTCGAAGAGTCGACTATTTGAAGACACTTCAACTATTTTTTTTTTTTTAATTTCTGCAAATTCCACAGCGTAAACACATCTCTAAGACCAACTATGACAGAGGGATCGTGACATTCCTGTGTAAACTTTGGAATATTGTTTGTAGAACCTTCCTTCACCTTGTCGTTGGTGCAGCAAAACCTTGACCAGGGGCAGAATCACAAAAAGGGGCGTGTTGAATAACACCAAACCAAAGTCAGCACTGAGCTTCATGGGCTTTAACTTTGAATCACAGCAGCTAAAGCCTCCATAAGAGCCGTCTGGTTGACAGGAAATGAGGTTGAGGTATAAACGTCAGCGCTTAAATGAATTAATATTAGGGCCGCGGCTCCGATATGACTCTTGCGGGACAAACCGAGTGCAAGTACAGTCCAATTGTCCTCAAGATGTTTATTGGGCTTGACGCAAGGTCCTTTGAGGAGACATAATGAGAAGGAAACGCTAGTCGTTGAGGTCCGGCCAGGACTGCGACGCTATTAACTTTGAAAGCTCAATGAGATAACGATGGCTAATGATAATTAGATCACTGGCGGATAACGATAAAAGTCACCTAATATATTAAAACCAGAGTCAATTAAGCAAATGGGCCGCCAGGAAGATTTAGTCCGTCAACTGGATTGGAATGGAACACAAAAGGACTCTGAAATTTACTTCCAGATAGACAGAATAATTGATCTGTTCATAGTTATCACATGTAATAGTGATACCCGTATGTCCCCCATGACTCAGGACAGTAGGTACAGTAGGAGCCCCGCAAGGCCCCAAACATAAGCTCCCAGTCGCTGCTGATAACGAGCGCTTTAATGGCCTGACAATGACTGAATCTCCTGACTTATTCCGCCAGCCTGTGTGAAGGGTGTCTAATGAGAGCTAATTACTTTGTGATGCTAATTGATGAGCCGCGAGAAGACCGCTTTGCCTAGCGGCAGACATGTGAAGCTATACGATCGGTGCAGTTGGGCGGCCATTAAACGTGGTAACAACTAACAAGATGGAGCGTTAGGTCAGTCGTTGAATCGATAACGTATTTTCTGTTTTTTTTTTCATTCGAACAATAAACACCAAGGCTAATTATGCATTGAGGAGTAGTGCTTGCACTACATAATCTATTTTAATTGTGATTAATTTCCAAGATGGACGTGTCAAATTACATTTATGGTTAGGATTTTGTAGTGATTTCCTTTGGGTGTGTTCATATTGTCGACTCTTTCTCTCCTTTCTCTGCTATGTGGGAAACCAGGAAGTGTTAACCCTCACTTTTTAATTTGCATTATTAGGGATGTACAATAATAATTTTTTAACCGTTGTGTGGTGTTCAGGTTTGTGGGACCCGTTTTCATTTTTTATTCAAAGAAAAATTATACAATTAATTAATTTTTCAAACTGAGACTCACTGACTTTGGCTCATTTTCCGTGAAGAACATATATCAGAATACATATTTAATGACCACACACCATACACCCCCCCTACACATTTCTATTACATATTACAGTTTCCAAAAACAATTTGAAATGTGGACTTGTCAGACCACAGAACACTTTTCCACTTTGCATCAGTCCATCTTAGAGTTTCTGGGTGTTGTTGATAAATGGCCTTGGCTTTGCATAGTAGAATTTTAACTTGCACTTCCAGGTGTAGCGACGAACTGTAGTTACTGACAGTGGTTTTTCTGTAGTGTTCCTGAGCCCACGTGGTGATATCCTTTACACACTGACGCAGTACCGCCTGAGTGATCGAAGGTTCGTAATATCATCGCTTACGTGCAGTGATTTCTCCAGATTCTCTGAACCTTGTGATGATATTACGGACCGTAGATGGTGAAATCCCTAAATATCTTGCAATAGCTGGTTGAGAAGTATGTAGACAAATACAGCGTAAGGAAGTTCACATTGACGCAAACAATGCTTACATTTTCATTAGAGATGTCCAATAATATCGGACTGCCGATATTATTGGCCGATAAATGCTTTAAAATGTAATATCGGAAATTATCGGTATCGGTTTCAAAAAGTAAGATGTATGACTTTTTAGAACGCCGCTGTGTACACGGACGTAGGGAGAAGTACAGAGCGCCAATAAACCTTAAAGGCACTGCCTTTGCGTGCCGGCCCAGTCACATAATATCTACGGCTTTTCACACACACAAGTGAATGCAATCCATACTTGGTCAAAAGCCATACAGGTCACACTTAGGGTGGCCGTATAAACAACTTTAACACTGCTACAAATATGCGCCACACTGTGAACCCACACCAAACAAGAATGACAAACACATTTCGGGAGAACATCCACACCGTAACACAACATGAACACAACAGAACAAATACCCAGAACCCCTTGCAGCACTAACTCTTCCGGGACGCTACCATATACACACACCCCCCACCTCAACCTCCTCATGCTCTCTCAGGAAGAGCATGTCCCAAATTCCAAGCTGCTGTTTTGAGGCATGTTAAAACAAATAATGCACTTTGTGACTTCAATAATAAATATGGCAGTGCCATGTTGGCATTTATTTTCCCAAAACTTGAGTTGATTTATTTTGGAAAACCTCGTTACATTGTTTAATGCATCCAGCGGGGCATCACAACAAAATTAGGCATAACAATGTGTTAATTCCACGACTGTATATATCGGTATCGGTTGATATCGGAATCGGTAATTAAGAGTTGGACAATATCGGAATATCGGATATCGTCAAAAAAAAGCCATTATCAGACATCTCTAATTTTCGTTTTCATCACCGTATTAAGCTTCAGAGGAAGCAGCAAAATTCGACGGAACACCGCCATATATGGTATTATTTTCTAAGATAAATGCATATTTTACAAAAAAGCAACGCTGGTTGCTCATGAATACTTCAGCTTCTTGCACGGTCTGACTGGACCGTGATTGGACATGTTTTTTTTTTGTTTTTAGTCAGACGTCCTACATTTGCTACATTTTACCGTACATCATACTTGCCAACCCTCCCGATGGAGGGTTGGCAACCATTCTCCCGAATTTCTCCCGATTTCCACCCGGACAACAATATTGGGGCATGCCTTAAAAGCACTGCCTTTAGCGTCCTCTACAACCTGAAACCTTCACCCCTTAAAGGCCTACTGAAAGCCACTCCTACCGACCACGCAGTCTGATAGTTTATATATCAATGATGAAATCTTAACATTGCAACACATGCCAATACGGCCGGGTTAACTTAAAAAGTGCAATTTTAAATTTCCCGCCACACTTCCGGCTGAAAACGTTTCGATATGATGACGTTTGCGTGTGACGTCAACTGTTGAAGCGGAAGTATTCGGAGCCCATTGAATCCAATACAAAAAGCTCTGTTTTCATCTCAAAATTCCACAGTATTCTGGACATCTGTGTTGGTGAATCTTTTGCAATTTGTTTAATGAACAATGGAGACTGCAAAGAAGAAAGCTGTAGGTGGGATCGGTGTATTAGCGGCGGACTACAGCAACTTTGAGATGGATAGCAGACGCGCTAGCCGCCGACCTCACCTTGACTTCCTCCGTCTCCGGGCCGCCGACCGCATCGGTGATCGTGTGAAGTCCTTCGTCATACCGTCGATCGCTGGAACGCAGGTGAGCATGGGTCGTGATGAGCAGATGAGAGCTGGCGTAGGTGCAGAGCTAATGTTTTTAGCATAGCTCTGTCGAGGTTCCGTAGCTAAGTTAGCTTCAATGGCGTCGTTAGCAACAGCATTGCTAAGCTTCGCCAAGCTGGAAAGCATTAACCGTGTAGTTACATGTCCAGAGTTTGGTAGTATTGTTGATATTCTGTCTATCCTTCCAGTCAGGGGCTTATTCGTTTTGTTTCTATATGCAGTTAAGCCCGATGCTATCACGTTAGCTCAGTAGCTAAAGTGCTTCACCGATGTATTGTCGTGGAGATAAAAGTCGCTGTGAATGTCCATTTCGCGTTCTCGACTCTCATTTTCAAGAGGATATAGTATCCAAGGTGGTTTAAAATACAAATCCGTGATCCACAATAGAAAAAGGAGAGAGTGTGGAATCTAATGAACCCTTGTACCTAAGTTACGGTCAGAGCGAAAAAAGATACGTCCTGCACTGCACGCTTGTCCTTCACTTTGACGTTCCTCACCCACAAATCTTTCATCCACGCTCAAATTAATGGGGTAATCGTCGCTTTCTCGGTCCGAATCTCTCTTGCTGCATTAAAAACAATAGGAACATGTGAGCAGCCCTTCCTCCGGTGATGTCACGCTACTTCCGGTAGGAGCAAGGCTATTTTTTTTTATCAGAGACCAAAAGTTGCAAACTTTATCGTCGTTGTTCTATACTAAATCCTTTCAGCAAAAATATGGCAATATCGCGAAATGGTCAAGTATGACACATAGAATGGATCTGCTATCCCCGTTTAAATTAAAAAAAATCATTTCAGTAGGCCTTTAACAGCCGCATGCTGTCCAGGCGTCCGCTTTTCCTCCATATAAACAGCGTGCCGGCCGAGTCACATAATGATGTTGCGTTGGACGAGTTTAACAATGGTTTTAACTCGAAGATGTCAAGAAATACTGACATGTTGTATGATCTTTTGACTGGTTTAATGATAACGTTAATTTCAAGCACACACACAAGTGAATGCAAAGCATACTTGGTCAACAGCCATACAGGTCACACTGAGGGTGGCCGTATAAACACTGTTACAAATATGCGCTACACTGTGAACCCACACCAAACAAGAATGACAAACACATTTCGGAAGAACATCCACAACATAAACACAACAGAACAAATACCCAGAACCCCTTGCAGCACTAACTCTTCCGGGAGGCGACAATAACATCTACGGCTTGTGGAGCTCAGTGCACGACTGCACACACAACAAGAAGGAGAGGAAGCAGAAGAACGAAGAAGAGACAAGGCGACGACGAGTAAGAAGAAGTAATACTCTTGCGAGTTCCAAAATGATTGGAAAAAATAATTTCATTTCATCCAGGACAGCTCGAAGGGGAAGGGGTATACTGCCTGCACCTCAACCGCCCCGCCCCCCCCCCCCCCCCCCCCCAAGCCCGCGCCTCCAACCACGCCCGCACCCCCCATCTCCCGAATTTGGAGGTCTCAAGGTTGGCAAGTATGCCGTACATGTATTCATCTAACGCAGGGGTCTCAATCTCAATTTACCTGGGGGCCACTGGATGCAGAAACTGGGTGAGGCTGGGCCGCAAGAAAAGATTTCTTTAAAAAAAATCTAACATGCACTTTTTAATGAATTCACCTTCTTTGAATGGCTTTCCCGCCCTGGCAACCATCTCACTCACCATGTAGCTAGCTTTGACTGCTGCATCGCTCTTTTCGCTTGCTTTCTTGACGAAATCTTGTTGCCTCAGTAGACTGGTTTTAAAATCTGCAACCCGGTTCACTCTCTCATCTCCCTGGTATTTTGCGTACTCCTCAGCATGTCTAGTTGTATAATGACGTTTCAAATTGTATTCCTTGTGCACCGCAACTTTCTCTGTATCAACTACAGAAAAGAGCTCTAAGGATTATTCATAAAGTAGATTACTTAGAACACACTAACATATTATTTATTAATTCGGGTTTATTGAAATTACAGGAGACAGGGCCGGCCCGTGGCATAGGCCGTACAGGCAAATGCTAAGGGCGCCGTCCATCAGGGGGCGCCACGCCAGTGCCACAAATGTTGGAGGAAAAAAAAAAAAAAAAGTTGGTACTATTATTTCTAAATACATAAAATAATCCCACATTAATTAAAATGCAAAGTAAAGCCTATTTAACAGAAATATTATTTGTTACAACATTACGCCCCCCCTCCCCTGGCACGGTGCGCCCCCTCCCTTCCCGTATCATGACTCTTTTTGGACGTCACCACATCAAAAAATCAACACAAGATGTCAAAACGGCCAAAACTGTCAGGTGCCCAGGGAAGAAAAAATAGAAAAGAAGAGGAGGAGAAACGAGAAAAAGACAGAGGTAGCAGGTAGGTAACGTTAGCCTACATTAAATTATTTGTCTGTTACAGAATGTGATAGTAACCTGGCTTTTTAGCATTAAGCTAATGTTACATGATTCGGCAATTGCTAATCAATAAATAGCTAGTTCTGTTTTAACGTCGGGTTAATATTGTGGAGGGGGCTAAATTGTTATGGAAAATAATAATGTAACGTTAGGTAATTACAGTACACCCACCTTACATTCCTCAGGGACATTTGTATTAGATCTTTTAAGCAGGTGTTTTTTGTTTACATTGTTATTGCCTTCTGGTTAGCTAATGTTTGCCCTGCAGGTAAAAGTCACTTTTCCACCCCTTTATATGTAAGGTATAGTTGTAAGCCTAGTTGTTAAAGTGCACATCATTAATGTTAATTAAGCAATATCACATTAGAGGGAATGCTGTTCTTTTAATTTGAGCACTACTGTGATTCGGTTAAGGATAATCATAACATAAAATTCTCATATAATATGTTAATTTACTTTCTTCAAGTAAAAAAAAAGGTCAAAGACAAAGCTATTTGGTTTCTTGTGAGTATATACATTTCACTGCAGATGTGGGGGGGGGGGCACCTAAAATCTTGCCTAGGGCGCAAGATTGGTTAGGGCCAGGCCTGACAGGAGCTAGTAAAGTTACAGACATTATGTGTCATGTTTAAGGCTAAAAGTAAAAAATTACCAGCAAATTTAGTTATTAGTTATTTAGTTGCTCGCCGTGGAGTTTACAGTTACGCTAGCACAATTAGCCCCGAACGGGCTAACATCACCACTAACGTGTTACACGTCTGATTCGCCCAGCGACTCTCTGTCGGAGTATCAGGCGGGGTTAGGGGTAGCGGGGGTGTTTTTGTAGCCCGGAAAAGTTAGGGCTGCAAAGGATTCTGGATATTTGTTCTGTTGTGTTTATGTTGTGTTACGGTGCGGATGTTCTCCCGAAATGTGTTTGTCATTCTTGTTTGTTGTGGGTTCACAGTGTGAAGCATATTTGTAACAGTGTTAGAAAATAAATCAAATAAAATATGACCACCCTCAGTGTGACATGTACGGCTGTTCCTCAAGTATGTCTTGCAATAACTTGCGTGTGCCTTAGGGATGGGCGATACCACACTTTTAGGATTCGATACGATACTGATACTTTTTCTTGCATTTTCATCGATACCGATACCGATACCAATAATTCCTTATTGGCAATTTTTTGTCAGTCAAAAATATTATTACTATTGTTATTATTTAAGACAAATCACAAGACAAATACAGACCATTTATACCACATTTATTATGGTCAATATATGATAAAAGTAAAATTAAAATAAATGACATAAATATGAAAAATAAATTAAATATTATATATAATAATAACTATATATTATATATAATAATAATTAAATATTAGGGCTTTCCAATTAACAGTCAAATCCGAATTGCAAGAAGCTGCAGTTATTTTTTAAAGTTTGTGATATAATTAGCAATTAATGAAATATGAAATAGGCTAATGTTTTCGAAATGTAAGAAATCATGTTACAGATTAAAACCAAAATCACATTCAATCATATATTCAAGATTTTCTTGGAAAAAAATAAATCTGTAATGCAAAGATGAAGAATCTCCAAATTGTATCTCTTTCTTATCTCGTTTTAAATACTCAAGCAATTTTCAACTAACAGTAAATTCCCCTGTGTGGAAATTATGTGAATTTAGGATAATCATTTAAACAAAAATATTCAGTAAACATTACTAAAAAAAACAAAAAACAATGCCTGTTTTAAGTCAACAATTGGACAACACTGGATATGCCTGGCTGCATCGCTGTCGGCTGGCTGTGTGTGTGTTGCACGTTGACCACGCTCATTCGCTGTCTCCTGTCACGTGACTGGGCCAGCTCTATACTCTGCCAGGTACAGGGGTGTCCCAGCACATAGTAAGTTAAGTAAGTCATCAAAAACATCTGAAAGTGATGCTTGCACCCCCCACACGCCGTTTTTTGATTTATATCGATACTTTTTTCAGAAAAGTGATGCCAAATGAGTAGCGTGTGAGTATCGATATATCGATACCACAGGATCGATACGCACATCCCTAGTGTGCCTGCAGAAGCCTCATACAACATGTGTCTGGGCCGGCACGCTGTTAATATGGATAAAAAGATGATGCGGTGACAGTTTCTAGAGGACAACAAAGGCAGTGCCAACACGGCACGCCCTCGATATTGTCGAGAGCCTTATACCACACCGTGATTGGTAGATTCCTTCAGCGCCGCACACAACGCTGTCAAGCGCCATTCATTTAAAACTTGCGGGCCGCACTAACATTAAACTGTCATATTAAGGTGAGGGTCGCACAATAACGTCTCGCGGGCCGCAATTGGCCCGCGGGCCGCATGTTTCAGACCCCTGATCTAACGTGTTTGGCCTATTAAATGACTGTTTTAGGACCATGCTGTGAGTAAAAAAAAAACGATATTTTGTCATTCAGGAAGTACACGCCGACCAAAACAAGCTCACCCGCTATTATTATTATTATTATTGTGATTACCGTTCACAAATGTTGGACGTGACCAGAAAAAAAATGGACTCAGTTGTGAAGTTTGCCAGGAAACTTCACCCCTGGAATCATAACGTTACCCAGCAATCTAATTTCCTTCGCTGTGAACAATTTTGTATACATACACTACCGTTCAAAAGTTTGGGGTCACATTGAAATGTCCTTATTTTTGAAGGAAAAGCACTGTACTTTTCAATGAAGATAACTTTAAACTAGTCTTAACTTTAAATAAATACACTCTATACATTGCTAATGTGATAAATGACTATTCTAGCTGCAAATGTCTGGTTTTTGGTGCAATATCTACATAGGTGTATAGAGGCCCATTCCCAGCAACTATCACTCCAGTGTTCTAATGGTACAATGTGTTTGCTCATTGGCTCAGAAGGCTAATTGATGATTAGAAAACCCTTGTGCAATCATGTTCACACATCTGAAAACAGTTTAGCTCCTTACAGAAGCTACAAAACTGACCTTCCTTTGAGCGGATTGAGTTTCTGGAGCATCACATTTGTGGGGTCAATTAAACGCTCAAAATGGCCAGAAAGAGAGAACTTTCATCTGAAACTCGACAGTCTATTCTTTTTCTTAGAAATGAAGGCTATTCCACAAAATTGTTTGGGTGACCCCAAACTTTTGAACGGTAGTGTATATATATATATATATATATATATATATATATATATATATATATATATATATATATATATATATATATATATTAGGGATGTCCGATAATGGCTTTTTGCCGATATCCGATATTCCGATATTGTCCAACTCTTTAATTACCGATACCGATATCAACCGATACCGATATCAACCGATATATGCAGTCGTGGAATTAACACATTATTATGCCTAATTTGGACAACCAGGTATGGTGAAGATAAGGTACTTTTGAAAAAAATTAGTAAAATAAGATAAATAAATTAAAAACATTTTCTTGAATAAAAAAGAAAGTACAACAATATAAAAACAGTTACATAGAAACTAGTAATGAATGAAAATTTGTAAAATTAACTGTTAAAGGTTAGTACTATTAGTGGACCAGCAGCACGCACAATCATGTGTGCTTACGGACTGTATCCCTTGCAGACTGTATTGATATATATTGATATATAATGTAGGAACCAGAATATTAATAACAGAAAGAAACAACCCTTTTGTGTGAATGAGTGTAAATGGGGGAGGGAGGTTTTTTGGGTTGGTGCACTAATTGTAAGTGTATCTTGTGTTTTTTATGTTGATTTAATAAAAAATAAAAATAAAATTAAAAAAATGATACCGATAATAAAAAAAACGATACCGATAATTTCCGATATTACATTTTAACGCATATATCGGCCGGCCGATATTATCGGACATCTCTAATATATATATATATATATATATATATATATATATATATATATATATATATATATATATATATATATATATATATATATGAAACAAACTTGCTTCCGGCAAGCAGGAAAACATCATACTTTATTATCATATTTTGCCCATGCCGACGTGCAAAATGGGCCACTTGTGAATTAAAGGCAGGCACATTTTGTTTGTGCGCACGCTCCTCCGTGCCACGCATGGTCAATACATCAATGTGCGGGTGCTGTTGATGTCTTTTGTGCTGCCATAACGTGATGAGAGAGCAGGCCGGGTGTGTAGTTCTCGCGGCCGAGGGCTATTGTCTGAACGGACGCACGCAGGCTGGATGGAAGGTTGTGCGGCTCTTGTGTTTGACTGCAGCTTTGTAAAAAATGCAAACGTGTGCACGTGGCCAAACACCTGGAGAAGCATGGCCGCCGGCCAACTAGGGCGCCATGTCCAGATTAACCCCCCCTGCTCGCCAACGGAGGTGACTACGGACTAGTCACGTGGGGTGATTGGGCGGCCTGGCTGGAACACACATTCATCACCGGCCCTCCCGCAGGACTCTTGGCATTTCCACCAATGACCCACCAGGGCTCTTTTTTTTTGGCCAGGATGAAACACGCTGACAGTGCATTTTAGCCAAATGACGTAGGCTTCAAAAAGGATTTCACTTCAAACTGCCGTTAAAGATATTTTTTTTCCCCAAAGGGTTGTTTTCAGAGTCCCTTTTACTGTCCTGGGTGGTGCTTTCAAAGACGCTCCGACGAATGCGTTGATCCCCGGTGACAGGTTAATTGTACAATCTGGCCCACCTGAAAAACAGGTTGTGTCAAACTTAAGGCCCGGCGGTCGGATCTGGCCCGCAACATCAATTTATCTGGCCCGCAAACACCTGAAAAGGACATGTGTCAATAAAGTAAAATAAAGTATTTTAATTTGGGGGGGCAAATTTAGAGAAAAAAATGTGGCTCCATTGGCCCTGCGATGAGGTGGCGATTTGTCCTGGGTGTTCCCCGCCTTCCGTTCGATTGTAGCTGAGATAGGCTCCAGCGCCCCCCGTGACCCCGAAGTGAACAAGCGGTAAAAAATGGAAGGATATATATATATATATATATATATATATATATATATATATATATATATATATATATATATATATATATATATATATATATATATATATATATATATATATATATATATATATATATATATATATATATATATATATATATATATATATATACATACATACATACATACATACATACATACATACATACATATATATATACATACATACATACATACATACATACATACATACATACATACATACATACATACATACATACATACATACATACATACATACATACATACATACATACATACATACATATATATATATATATATATATATATATATATATATATATATATATATATATATATATATATAAAATAAGGAAATCAATATTTATGGAATATGGAAAGAAACAAAGGGCTGTAACAGGTTTTTTATGGAGCTCTCCATGGTGCTGAATGTTTGCAGTTATTAACTGGAATTATTTACAGCAATTAGTAATACCTGGGATTTATATAGCGCTTTTCTAAGTACCCAAAGTCGCTTAATTAAATTAGTGAATACAGCTCTTAAGTTTAAGCAAGATTGTTACTCTATTTTGTCAAGGACCAATACGAGAGGTGGGGGATATATATATATATATATATATATATATATATATATAAATTGATGGAACCAGATCTTGTCCATATATCCATATTTAAGTGTTACTTCTTTACTTCCATAGTCATATTACAAAATAGCTAGTATTCTTCCTTTTTTCTCTCTCATAGTAATGTGTGTTGGCCTTCTAGCAGTGGAATGCAGGGTGTAGAGATAACTCAGGAAGTAGACAAAACAACGAGGTAGGAAGAGTACGGGGAGGGGAAGCAAGAGAAGACCGGATAGAGCCACGCATTGGGATAGATTATGCAAGGCTGATCTCATTATTGTCAAAGCTTTGAGAATAAACCACAAAATACCAACTACTGCTTTTGTTGATCAATTTAAACTCCAGCTTATTTGCCATTAAAAGAACTTGGGAGTGGACAGCAGCTTAAAATCCCTGGGAGGAAGAGCTGTCTACGCAATATATATATATATATATATATATATATATATATATATATATATATATATATATATATATATATATATATATATATATATATATATATAAAAATTTATATAAACCAAAATGATTCCCGAAACCGGCGTACGCTGCTGCTCACTGCTCCCCTCACATGGGGATGGTTCGAATGCAGAGGACAAATTTCACAACACATTTCCCAATGTGACGATCATTGGGACTTTAACTTTGACTTTTCATTCCGCACTCCATACAGCAATAGATTATATCTGTCTATCACTTTACCGCTTCTATGTTAGCTACCTCTCTTTTGTTTATTATTTATATTTTCTGCTATACTCTCTATTGTATGCTTTCTTTTCTTTTTTGCCGCAGCTGTTACATATACTGTAATATTGTACATGGTAATTGGGATTTGTTATATATTATACACAATTATAATATAATATAATAATATAATATATCAGTATATATTATATACTGTATATATAATATGTAAATATTACATTATATGTTATATTTTATATTGATACTATGGTACATTTTTAGTCTACTTAATACCTGCATTATCCTTTCCATTGATCCTTTCCACTTTCCATTATCGGATGTCCGATAATGTCTTTTTTGCCGATATCCGATATTCCGATATTGTCCAACTCTTAATTACCCATTCCGATATCAATATTCCGATATATACAGTCGTGGAATTAACACATTATTATGCCTAATTTTGTTGTGATGCCCCGCTGGATGCATTAAACAATGTAACAAGGTTTTCCGAAATAAATCAACTCAAGTTATGGAAAAAAATGCCAACATGGCACTGCCATATTTATTATTGAAGTCACAAAGTGCATTTTTTTTTTTTTTAACATGCCTCAAAACAGCAGCTTGGAATTGGGTTTTGGTAGGGGGTAGCGGGAGGTGTATATCGTAGCGTCCCGGAAGAGTTAGTGCTGCAAGGGGTTCTGGGTATTTGTTCTGTTGTGTTTATGTTGTGTTACGGTGCGGATGTTCTCCCGAAATGTGTTTGTCATTCTTGTTTGGTGTGGGTTCACAGTGTGGCGCATATTTGTAACAGTGTTAAAGTTGTTTATACGTCCACCCTCAGTGTGACCTGTATGGCTGTTGACCAAGTATGCCTTGCATTCACTTGTGTGTGTGAAAAGCCATAGATATTATGTGATTGGGTCGGCACGCAAAGGCAGTGCTTTTAAGGTTTATTGGCGCTCCTACGTCCGTGTACCTTAAATTTACAAAAATGTAATTTAAATGTTACTTTTTGAAACCGATACCGATAATTTCCGATATTACATTTTAAAACATGTATCAGCCGATAATATCAGCAGTCCGATGTTATCGGACATCTCTAATCCTTACCCTTTCCATCCTTTGAAACTGAGCTACTGTGTGGGACAATTTCCCTAGTGGATCAATAAAGTTTGTCTAAGTATAAGTGTAAGTCTAAGTAACATTGACTGCAATTCTTATAGTTGTTTGTTCCAGACCACAGCAAATGTTTCCCAGTAA
>NC_084738.1:62528441-62533441 GCF_033978785.1 Entelurus aequoreus | reverse complement strand
AACACACTTACAGTAAGGCAGTAATGACATTCTCAAACACACAAGAAAGTCTGGAGCTAAAGTCATAAAGAAGTTTCTTAAGCGCAGAAATTATGACTAAAGTGTTTAAGCTGTATTTTTATTTAATTAAAATGTATACATAATTGTGTGTTAATGTCTTGCTGTCAGTTATTTATGAGTCCCTTCTTATGCAGTATATTTGGTTAATACCTCTTTTTATAATCAGCCTGACCTAAGCCTTAGGTTTATGTACTAATTAAATAATAATCTTTGTGATTAATACATGGTTTCATATCATTTGACAATGTTGTAAACTGTAAATAGGTTCGATATAGTCATTGAATATGGTTAAAATCTAGAGTAAAATTACTAATTCAGTGTTAATAATTGAGTGGGCAACTTGGGCCCTGACTTCGAAAAGGTAAGAACCTCTAGGTTAGAAGATCTCCTTCTGGTTTCATGGAGAACATTTTTTAGAAAATTGATTCTTATATAAAAATAAATAAAAAATCGGAAATTGTGTATAGATTTAGAATCGGGATGAATAGGAATCGCGATTACATGTTTTGTCCACCCCTAGAACCGTTTAAATCAGAGCTGGGCAAATATTTTGACTCGGGGGCCACATTGAGAGAAAAAAATGTGGCTAAGGGGCCAATGTGTATTTGTGTATAAATAATATGTACACATTTAGCTGTAAAAAAATCTGCTGTACAGTATGTGTGTTAGGGTCCCTTTTTTTTCAGGAACACTAATAGCAAAAGTCACAATGTCCGATAAAAAACGTTATGACAGACCACTGTCAGGTTCAAACACTGATGACATATATTAAACAGACAAGAAGCAAGGAATTAAAGAGAGACACAATTCAATGTAGCTCATTGAGGAGAAACGTCTGGGCTGTACTGTTTGTACAGTCTTCCACCACGCTCTGACGAAAGATTGTACGCCTCTTCTTTTATTTGAACTTTCCCTGATTACATGGCAACAGCTGTTTTTAAAGAGACGCGGGTCGTAAACAGCCGCTGCCTTTGGTCACAAACCAGTTCAAAGACAAGGAATGGAATTTTACAGTTTTTTTACTGAATGGTACACCCAAAATGCACATTAAAATAAAGAAAGTGGAATTTACAATATTAACTATGAACAATAAAACACTGAATATAAACAACATATGAAAATTGCTCCTCTTTAAGTGGGATTTACAATATTAACTATAAACAATAAAACACTGAATATTAACAACATATGAACGTCGCTCCTCTTTAAGTGGGATTTACAATATTAACTATGAACAATAAAACACTGAATACAAACAACATATGAACGTCGCTCCTCTTTAAGTGGGATTTATAATATTAACTATGAACAATAAAACACTGAATATAAACAACATATGAACGTCGCTCCTCTTTTACGTGGGATTTATAGTATAAACTATGAACAATAAAACACTGAATATTAACAACATATGAACGTCACTCCTCTTTTATGTGGGATTTATAGTATAAACTATGAACAATAAAACACTGAATATTAACAACATATGAACATCGCTCCTCTTTAAGTGGGATTTACAATATTAACTATGAACAATAAAACACTGAATACAAACAACATATGAACGTCGCTCCTCTTTAAGTGGGATTTATAATATTAACTATGAACAATAAAACACTGAATATAAACAACATATGAACGTCGCTCCTCTTTTACGTGGGATTTATAGTATAAACTATGAACAATAAAACACTGAATATTAACAACATATGAACGTCGCTCCTCTTTTATGTGGGATTTATAGTATAAACTATGAACAATAAAACACTGAATATTAACAACATATGAACGTCACTCCTCTTTTACGTGGGATTTATAGTATAAACTATGAACAATAAAACACTGAATATTAACAACATATGAACATCGCTCCTCTTTAAGTGGGATTTACAATATTAACTATGAACAATAAAACACTGAATATTAACAACGTATGAACATTCTCAGACCAGCTCCTCGATGGACATCTTTTACAATCAAGCAAAACACAAGAAAAATGTAACAAACAGCAAAAATATGAATGCTAAGTGTAATAAACACCTACAATTTTATATATTAATACTCGTATGCAGAACTTTGTAGTAAAAATGTGCTTCCACATCTGTTCCTGACACACGCGTTTCGGGCTGGTTGCTCTGACAACAAACCCCGCCCACTCTGCTTTGTTCCTGGTCTGAGCTGCTGTGACGTAGATTACCGTAATAACTCCTATAACACCCAAAAGCGCAGATTTCAACCATTGAAATACTTTATATAGTTCAAGACTTTACGGTCATTTAAAAACAGCACTGCATGTCATAATGGCGGCGACAGTTTTGATGTCGAAGGTCTAAAAAAATGATGTATAATGTCCGGCGGGCCGGATTGAAAATCTTAATGGGGCGTATTTTGCCCAGGTCTGGTTTAAATTGTATGTGAATTTGTCGGAATCAGGTCGGTGTCTATAAAAGAACACAATTAGAAATATTAGAAAAAGATGTGAATATGAATTGGAAGAGTGGTATTGTCTTCAGAGGACTTTGGGGAGTTAATTTTGAACTCGGTTATGGCATAAATCAGGGGTGTCAAACGTACGGCCCGCGGGATGAGTTTACTAAGTATAAAAATGAGCCGACATTTTTGAATGGAAAAATATGCTGTTCTATATGTGTCCACTAGATGTCGCAATAGCAATTATTTGTATCTTTGTAGATGATGCTACATATGTAAAAAATAATAATAAACCACATATTAGTGCACCAGTCGAGGAAAATGAGCAGACTACATAAATAACATCCTGTAATTTGATTTTGCTATATTATTTTTTATCTTGATAGATTGAAAATGAACACCAATGAGTTGACTGATGAACATTATCACATCATTTATACAGAAATATAAATATACCATACCATACCATACCAACTTTATTTATAAAGCCCTTTAAAATAACGAAAAGTAAAGATAAAATACTAATTAACCGCAATGTGTAAGTGTAAAAAAACAACATTATGATTTGTACATTTTCAGAATGTGTTTGTTCTATTTTTAAACAAAGAAAACAATCTGAAGTTGTCTTTATTTTGAAGTTATCGTGCCGTGATTTTACCAGTCCCGCCCATTTGGGAGTATATTTTTCTCCATGTGGCCCCGCATCTATAATGAGTTTGACACCCTCGAGAGGACAGATTAAAAAACAAAAAACAAAAAAATATATATTTTTTTAATCGATTAAGAATCGCAATTGTTTTAGTGTCTTACTGTATATTAGGGATATCAAATGTATGGCCCACGGGCTGGATCAGGCCCGCAAAAAGGTTTTATCCGGTCCGCGGGATGACTTTTTAAGTATAAAAATGAGCTAAAATTTTTGAATGAAAGAAACTGCTGTTCTAAATGTGTCCACTAGATGTCGCAATAGCAATTATTGGTATCTTTGTAGATTATGCTACATACTGTATGTAAAAAAATAAAAATAAACCACATGATGTTTATAATAATAATAATAATAATGAATTACATTTGTAACACACTTTACATTTGTTAAAATCTCAAAGTGCTACAAAGTATATATATAAAAAAAACACAAAAAAATAATAAAATAAAATAAAATAAAAATAGAAAGTTAGAATATATAATAGAAAATGAAAATAAAATAAAAACATAAAAATCACTAAATAAACACTAGATAAAACAGAAACATAGATACAAATAGAAATACAAATAAAAAATACAAAAAATAATGAAATAAAATAAAATAAAAATAGAAAGATAGAATATATAATAGAAAATTAAATCGAATTAAAAACATGAAAAAACACTAGATAAACACTAGATAAAACAGAAACATAGTTAAAAATAGAAATAAAAATAAAAAATACAAAAAATAATCAAATAAAATAAAATAAAAATAGAAAGTTAGAATATATAACAGAAAATTAAAATAGAATTAAAAACATGAAAAACACTAGATAAACACTAGCTAAAACAGAAACATAGATAAACAAATAGAAATAAAAGCATGAACGCACTGGATAAAACAGATAGGAAAGCAGGTGTATTTAAAACAAGAAGGCAGAGGAATTAGATAAAAGCTGTGCTAAAAAGGTGGGTTTTTAGTCCCTTCTTAAAACGGTCGACCGACTGTGGTGCTCTAAGATGGTCGGGGAGAGCGTTCCGGAGTTCGGGTGCGGTCTAGCTGTTAGTGCACCAGTCAAGGAAAATAAGCAAACTACATAAATAACATTCTGCAATTAGATTTTGATATTCTTTATTCATCTTGACTGACTGAAAATGAACACCAATGAGTTGACTGATGAACATCGTCAAATAATTTATTCAGAAAGTATAAATAACGAGAAATAAAGATAGAATACTATTGACCGCAACATGTAAGTGTAAAAAAACAACATTATGTCACGGCGGTTGGGGGGGTCACAGCTTACTGCGGGGTTCGTTCTCCCGGGATGCAGACGGACCACTCTGGACAAGGCGTGCAGGTAGGAACATGATTTACTCCTCAAAAATCGAACACGTACCACAAACAGACAACAAGCAAAAGGAAAGCGTGTTGATCGCATGGGAAGCTAAGGCGTAGGAATCAAGAAGCGTAGGAGACAAGGAATTTACCCAACGTAACTGTTGCATGTAGCAAATGATGAAGCCAGACTGAGCGTGTCCGCAAGGTGAATAAATAGCTCTCTGATTAGTGGTTGAAATCAGCTGAGCGTGCCGACCACTAACCAGAGGCAGGTGAACCCAATTAATCCCCATGGAAACTAAAACAAACCCATAGGTGCACAAACAGGAACTCAGGGAGTCCAAAACTAACAGAACATAACAAAACATGATACGGGCCACAAATCGTGTCACATTATGATTTGTACATTTTCAGAATGTGCTTGTTCTATTTTAAAACAAAGAAAACAATCTGACGTTGTCTTTATTTTTAAGTTATCGTG
>NC_084738.1:62488525-62528421 GCF_033978785.1 Entelurus aequoreus | reverse complement strand
TACATACACACACACATATACATACACACACACACATATATATATATATATATATATATATATATATATATATATATATATATATATATATATATATATATATATATATATATACATACATATATATATATATATATATATATATATATATATATATATATATATATATATATATATATATATATATATATATATATATATATATATGTATATATATATATGTTTATATATATATATATATATATATATATATATATATATATATATATATATATATATATATATACATACATACATACATATACACACATACGTATATACATAGACACATATATATATATACATATACACACATAAATATATATACACATGTATTTATACACATGTATATACACTTATATATATATATATATATATATATATATATACATACTATTATATCCTGCAATTATTGGCTATTTAACAGACATTATGAAGACAATATTACAGGATTCCAACTTAACAGAGGATTCGAGACACTTCAACCAACCAGTTCGGCTCGCGCATATCGCTGACATGTTCTTCTGGTCGCTAATCAGGAAGGTAATAGCGGCCTCGTTATTGTCGCCTCGCCTCGGGACCCGACAGCACAGAACAACACCTCGTCAATGGTGGCGCAGGTGGAAGGTTCCTGACGCATGTCGGAGTGACGTAGCATCGCAAAGAAACACGAGCCTGGGTCTTAATGATCTTTACCTCTGCCGAGCACAGGAATGTGTTGTTACTCTGCAAATTCTTGAATGAAGTTCCGGACAGGTGCTGAAGAAGCTCACCAGACAACAATTCCTTGGTCAACCTTCATCACCAGGCTGCGCTAAGTAACGTTCAACCTTCATAAAATATTTTCATGACTTTTTGGGATGATACAACAAATTGAATGACAACAATCATGGCCTGAGGGGGTCTGTATATCGCTCTCACTGGCGCTTAGCGACATTGAGGAGGGTGGCAGGAACCCTGCCACACAAAAAACTACAAATGTGCAGACTTTGCTTTTATAAGTATAGATAAACTGTGATTAGGGATGTCCGATAATATCGGACTGCCGGTATTATAGGCCAATAAATGCTTTAAAATGTAATATCGGAAATTATCGGTATCAGTTTCAAAATTATCGGTTTTCGGTTTCATAAAGTAAAATGTATGACTTTTTAAAACGTCTCTGTGTACACGGACGTAGGGAGAAGTACAGAGCACCAATTAACCTTAAAGGCACTGCCTTTGCGTGCCGGCCCAATCACATAATATCTACGGCTTTTCACACACACAAGTGAATGCACAGCATACTTGGTCAACAGCCATACAGGTCACACTGAGAGAGGCCGTATAAACAACTTTAACACTGTTACAAATATGCGCCACACTGTGAACCCACACCAAACAAGAATGACAAACACATTTCGGGAGAACATCCGCACCATAACACAACAAAAACACAACAGAACAAATACTCAGAAACCCTTGCAGTACTAACTCTACCGGGACGCTACAATATACAACCCCCACTCACAACAAAATTAGGCATAATAATGTGTTCATTCCACAACTGTATATATCGGTATCGGTTGATATCGTAATCGGAAATTAAGAGTTGGACAATATCGGAATATCGGATATCGGCAAAAAAGCCATTATCGGACATCTCTAACTGTGATGATTTATTGATTGATATTTTGCAACCATCTGTTTTGGCCAATCATTAAGACGCTTATCGGATTTAGAATAAGAATCAGAATTACTTTAATAATCTCAGAGGGGAAATTAAGATTTTCAGCACAATCCCATTGACGATCAGACAGACAATATAGGGAGACAGAACAGGATCACTGACGGGTACAACAAAGGTGAGAAACAGGTAAATGCTGGGGGTGAGAAAGTGAGAAAAACAAATATTCAGTAAGTCTGGGCACTTGGGGTCCAGACTGAAGCCAAGGAAAAAATCCAATTAGAATTTCAGAATTGCATTCTGAAATTCTGAAATTGGATCCTCACTTGGGACTCCCAAGTGAGGATCCGATCACAAGTTGCGAAAACAGGAAAACGTTAGGTTTTTCAATCTGGCCCGCCGGACATTCCCAAATAATTCTAAAATTCTAAAAATACTAAAACTTTTTTTTTTTAAATATTAAAACGTGGAATGAAAGAGCAAATAGGTGAAATGCAAGTTGCATTGTTGACGCTAATAACACGATTTTTGTAATAATTACAAAAATAATAATAATAAGTCAAAATCAATGTTGCTATGAATTATTGACTGATATAAGGACAAAAAGGACACAAATACAATAAACAAAAAAACCACGAAAAATATGAAAATTATTTTTAAAAATACATACAAATTATATACTAATACTATTTATACTAATTATTATATTGATTGTTATTATAATTATACTAAACTAATTACACTATATATTATCTAAAGCTGATACAGAGATTTAAGTGTTGAATGTAAAAAAATAAATAAATAAAAAAGCATGACCATTTTATGAGTGGGGCACTTTTGGATCCCCAAACATTTTAGTGGAATTAAAAAACACATGTCTCTTTGCTAAAAAAAAAAAAAATAATATTAATAATAATAAATTCAAATCAATTTTGCTATGAATATTGACCTCTTTAGGGATCAAATTACTTCACATAAAATATTCCACTTTGAAAATCTTTTTGGGAAAAATATTGTATATTTTGTATTTTTGTCCCAAAAAATTGGGTGACTTATTTTTAACCTTTTTTAAGACTGAAACACTTCTGGGTCCCTAGGAACTAACTTGAACGAGCCCCAAAGGTTAAAAAAAAGTGTATATTTACCGTAATTTCCGGACTATAAGCCGCACCTGACTATAAGCCGCACCAGCTAAATTTAGGGGAACATACAGATTGCTCCATATATAAGCCGCACCCGACTATAAGCCGCAGGGTTTTGATGTGTAATTACCGTAGTATATAGGGGTTCCTGCTACCACGGAGGGGATTGTCGGGACAGAGATGACTGTTTGGGAACGCAAAGCGTCCCATTTATTAACAATAAATCTTTCAATCATTCAATCAAACTTTCACATCTTTGACATGGCGAACAGCATTCGTGCAGAGTACAAATAATACAACGGTGCAAAGTAATACAAAGTGCTCACCTGTACGTTATCAAAATAACCAGCCTACCGGTATATGAAAAGTCAGTCTTTAATCATTGTGTCATCGTCTTCCTCCTGCGTACTAAAACCACCGAAATCCTCTTCGTCGGTGTCGGAGAAGAACAGGCCGTAAATAAGCCGCACCCTTGTATAAGCCGCAGGGACCAGAACGAGGGGAAAAAGTAGCGGCTTATAGTCCGGAAATTACGGTAATTGGTTTTGAAAATGAAGAAAATATCAAAATGGCCCCCGCATGCTTTGATTTTTCAGTGTGCGGCCCTCAGTGGAAAAAGTTTGGACACCCCTGACATACAGCAATGTTAATATTTGCTTACATGTCCCTTGGCAAGTTTCACTGCAATAAGGCACTTTTGGTAGCCATCCACAAGCTTCTGCTTGAATTTTTGACCACTCCTCTTGACAAAATTGGTGCAGTTCAGCTAAATGTGTTGGTTTTCTGACACGGATTTGTTTCTTCAGCATTGTCCACATGTTTAAGTCAGGACTTTGGGAAGGCCATTCTAAAACCTTAATTCTAGCCGGATTTAGCCATTCCTTTACCACTTGTGACGTGTGTTTGGGGTCATTGTCCTGTTGGAACACCCAACTGCGCCCAAGGCCCAACCTCCGGGCTGGTGATTTTAGGTTGTCCTGAAGAATTTGGAGGTAATCCTCCTTTTTCATTGTCCCATTTACTCTCTGTAAAGCACCAGTTCCATTGGCTGCAAAACAGGCCCAGAGTATAATACTACCACCACCATGCTTGACGGTAGGAATTGGTGTTCCTGGGATTAAAGGCCTCACCTTTTCTCCTCCAAACATATTGCTGGGTATTGTGGCCAAACAGCTCAATTTCTGTTTCATCTGACATCACATGGACAAAGATAAAACCTTCTGGAGGAAAGTTCTGTAGTCAGATGTATGTATACTTTTGACCCAGCAGATTTGCTCACATTTTCAGTAGACCCATAATAAATTCATAAAAGAACCAAACTTCATGAATGTTTTTTTGTGACCAACAAGTATGTGCTCCAATCACGCTATCCCAAAAAAATAATAGTTGTAGAAATGATTGGAAACTCAAGACAGCCATGACATTATGTTCTTTACAAGTGTATGTAAACTTTTGATAGATAGATATACTCGCCCCCAGACACACTTTTTTCTCTAAATGTTGCCCCTCCTTGTCAAAATAATTGCCCAGGCCTGTGTTACATGATGCACTCGTGAAAACTCTTGTGCCAGTAACCTGAAGGCTTTTGCTTCAAACGGAGTAATCCCTGGCTTCGCATCATGGAACATAGCGAGGAGGGACTGCAAGGAAATGTTCTTGCCTCTGGGAATAGAACAGAACAAGATGGAACTCACTTTTTCAGGTCTCCAATGCAAAGAAAAGCGTGGAAACTTGGAGGAATCGTGCTCGAAAGAATGTTTCTAATTTCTCATAGAGTTAACCCGACGAGAAGAAATCTGTGACCTTGTCGTCACGGCTAAGCTCCTCCGCGGCTTTCCGGGGAATAGTTCCCGAGTCCCTCGTGTGGAGTTGTCACCTCCAAGAGGGTTTCCGTTCTGGCCGGATGAACGCCGCTGTACATAGAAACATCCCCTAGATGTTTTAGGCAGGTATGTCCTAATTAAGATATACCTCTTCTCTTGTCCTCATTTTTTGACAATAAGAAGGGGATTCATATGGCCCCATTTGTCAAAGTTTACCTGACACATGTAACGTGACAAATTTTGGGTGCACTAGTGTTGAATATCTTGACCCCTGTGGCAGTTGCTATGCAGAGTGGCACTTTCCATCATTTCAGCACACTGCAGAAAGAGATTATTGTAGATTGTACCTAATGTCATGACTGTTTTTATTGACTATTGACTATCTTATTGATTGTGGGACAAGCAGTAGAAAATGGATGGATGGTACTTTTTCGTCACTTATTAATTGTCTTTGGTACACTAATGTGTATATTTTAGGCCATCGGTTCTTTGTTTTAATTTTGAAAAAAAAAAAATATATATATATATATATATATATATATATATATATATATATATATATATATATATTTATATATGTATATATATATATATATATATATATATATATATATATATATATATATATATATATATATATATATATATATATATATATATATATATATATATATATATATATATATTTATATTGCTATTTGTATCCTTGGTATGAACATTATTATGTAAACTCGAAGTTATTATTACTTTTTTTGGTTCTTTGTTGTTGCTATTTTTTTTTTACAACATTTTATTATTTGATCATGTTGTACTGCATTGTAATCTTTTGTTTTGTGATTGTGGGATGTTTTTTGCCTGGACCCCAGGAAGAATAGTCTCCATTGCGGTGTAGACTAATGGGGATCCTTAATAAAATAAAATAAACTAAACATATATATATATATATATATATATATATATATATATATATATATATATATATATATATATATATATATATATATATATATATATATATATATATATATATATATATATATATATATATATACATATATATATATATATGTATTTATTTTTTCTAAATGTAAAACACTTCCTTGAGGTCTACATCAGTGGTCCCCAACCTTTTTGTAGCTGCGGACCAGTCAACCCTTGAAAAAATGTTTTGGGGGGGGGTGATATTTTTTTTTTTTTTTTTTTTAATTTATATATTTTCCCCATAAAGAAATACAATCATGTGTGCTTATGGGCTGTATCCCTGCAGACTGTATTGATCTATATTGATATATAATGTATATATTGTGTTTTTTATGTTGATTTAATTTTTTTTAAAAAATAATAATAAAATATTTTTTTTTTGTTAATTTCTTGTGTGGCGGGGTACCAATCGGTGGTTGGGAACCACTGGTCTACATAACATGTAATGGTGGTTCTTTGGTGAAAATGTTGCATAGATGATGTTTTACAGATCATCTTCAAGCCGCTTTCTGACAGTCGCTTCCGGATGCACCGTTTTGTCTTATTTACGTGGCTCCACCTTCGGCAGCGTCTTCTCCCCGTCATCTTTGTTGTAGCGGTGTAGCGTGCAAGGACGGGAGTGGCAGAAGTGTCAAAAGATGGCGCTAACTGTTTTAATGACATTCAGACTTTACTTCGATTGATAACGGAGCAGCATTTCCTCATCCGGAAACAGCAACAAGGTCGGAAATGTGTCCCGTGAAAAAACGTCCGACCGAAACTCTAATAACTAAAGTTCCTTGGGTGAATAATGTCAACTCACTACACCGGTATGTTTTAGCGCTTTCATGGCGAGTTTACTGACAGATATAAGTAAGAACTTTACACTACTTTATATTAGAACCGGCAACAGCGGAGGATTAATGTCCCATAACAAGAAGATGTAGAAAAAGAAGAAGCTTATCGACAAACTACAAAGGCTGACACGCACGAGCAATTTTTCAGTACTCATGCAGATCCCAAATACACGTCAGCAAGTACCAGAAGGTAAGAAAAGTAGATTTTGCATAATATTGCGAAACAAAACGCCAGATAATGTCTTACCTTATCATCATCTTCATCGGCGGTCACTCGGAGCGAGTATGACGATCCTCATGGTAGGGGTGTATCCCTTTATGGAGGATGCCTGTGCGTGACTTTGTTTAACGTGTGGAGACCAGTGCACAGACAGTCGCCACACAATCCTTGACAGAAATCAGGTCAGGGTCCAGTGGCATGGAGTCCAAGACGACTGGGGACCCTTTTTCAGCTGCAGCCTTCATCCGCCATCGCAGCCGTTGTGGTAGTGCTTACATTTACCGTCTTCCGCCTGCTACGCCGTTGAGGTCTTCACCGTATCCCTGGCTAGGGGGCAGTCAGGTACTAGGCCTTTGCCAAGGGCCACCTGGGGTAACAGTAGTAAAGGGGTTAACCTCCTAGTGCCCCAAGACCCCATAGAGGAGCCTCCACTGCCGGATGCACTTTAACGTCACGCCCAGGACATACCTCAAACACACCATAATAATACTTCTATGTTTAATGCGCCGACAATCCTTCAAGCGGTGCGGCTTCATAGCTTACCAAAGTCGTACTAAAACATTTTGAGAGATTTTTGAGCGCCGTGTGTAATGTTCTATATTTTCAATGGAACATTTAAAATGTTGGTGTTGTTTACTTGAGTCATATTGCCATCATAGTGCAGCCAATACGTATCTCTTTTGTTTGACTGCTATCTACTGGTCATACTTATCATTACACCATGTACTAAATAAAATAGCTTCGAGGTGGGTAAGCTCAACCAAACTTGTTCCTTATTTTAAGTGTGACTTATAGTCTGGAAAATACGGTAACTCATCACCATGAATCCATTCCCGACTCTATATGGCCACCATTCCAAACAGCCTTCTGACCGACTAAGCATAAAAAACGATTGGTGTGCACTACTTGGCTGCAACCTGCAGAGGCACTGTTTGGTTCTGCTGGTGTCGACGTATTTAACACTTTTTCACTAACTCATGCTTTCCGCCTCTCTCAGGCTCGCGTCCTCGTGACTGCGGCGACCTGTACGCCAGCGGCCAGCGAGAAGATGGCATCTACTCGGTGTTCCCCATCCACCATCCCGCTGGCTTCCAGGTGTACTGCGACATGACCACGGACGGCGGTGGCTGGACGGTAAGTCAGTTTACTCTCACTCAGTTTATTTTCTCTTTTTCTCCCATTCGCCGCAGTATTATTCAGGGTTGCAACTATCAATGATTGTATTGATCAACTGCACACTACTACTCACTACTTAAACACTCTTATACACACTACTGAAATGCTCTCACATACACTACTGAAATGCTCTCACATACACTACTGAAATGCTCTCACACACACTACTGAAAAGCTCTCACACACTATTGAAATGCTCTCACATACACTACTAAAATGCTCTCACATACACTACTGAAATGCTCTCACATACACTACTGAAAAGCTCTCACATACACTATTGAAATGCTCTCACATACACTACTAAAATGCTCTCACATACACTATTGAAATGCTCTCACATACACTACTGAAACACTCTTATACACACTACTGAAACACTCTCATATTAGTATACTCTACTGAAATGCTCTCACATAAACAACTGAATGTTTTTCTCTCACACACACTACTGAAACACTCCTACCCACACTACAGAAATGCTCTCACATACACTACTGAAATGCTCTCACATACACTACTGAAATGCTCTACTGAAAAGCTCTCACATACTCTACTGAAATGCTCCCACATACTCTACTGAAATGCTCTCACATACACTACTGAAATGCTCTCACATACACTACTGAAATGCTCTACTGAAAAGCTCTCACATACTCTACTGAAATGCTCCCACATACTCTACTGAAATGCTCTCACATACACTACGGAAATACTCTCACATACACTACTGAAATGCTCTACTGAAAAGCTCTCATATACTCTACTAAAATGCTCTCACATACACTACTGAAATGCTCTCACATACACTACTGAAATGCTCTCACATACACTACTGAAAAGCTCTTACATACACTACTGAAAAGCTCTCATATACACTACTAAAAAGCTCTCATATACACTACTAAAATGCTCTCACATACACTACTGAAATGCTCTCACATACACTACTGAAAAGCTCTCACATACACTACTGAAAAGCTCTTACATATACTACTGAAATGCTCTCACATACACTACTGAAATGCTCTCACATACACTACTGAAAAGCTCTCACATACACTACTGAAAAACTCTCACATACTCTACGGAAATGCTCTCACATACACTACTGAAATGCTCTCACGTACACTACTGAAATGCTCTCACATAAACTACTGAAATGTTTTTCTCACACACACACTACTGAAACACTCTTACACACACTACGGAAATGCTCTCACATACACTACTGAAATGCTCTCACATACACTACTAAAATGCTCTCACATACACTACTGAAATGCTCACATACACTACTGAAATGCTCTCACACACACTACTGAAACACTCTTATACACACTACTGAAATGCTCTCACATAAACAACTGAAATGCTTTTCTCTCACACACACTACTAAAACACTCTTATACACACTACTGACATGCTCTCACATACACTACTGAAATGCTCTCACATACACTACTGAAATGCTTTCACATACACTGCTGAAAAGCTCTCACATACAATACTGAAATGCTCTCACATACACTACCGAAATGTTCTCACATACACTACTGAAATGCTCTCACATACACTACTGAAATGCTCTCACATACACTACTGAAAAGCTCTCACATACACTACTGAAATGCTCTCACATACACTACTGAAATGCTCTCACATAAACTACTGAAATGTTTTTCTCACACACACACTACTGAAACACTCTTACACACACTACGGAAATGCTCTCACATACACTACTGAAATGCTCTCACATACACTACTAAAATGCTCTCACATACACTACTGAAATGCTCTCACATACACTACTGAGAATCTCTCACATACACTACTGAAATGCTCTCACATACACTACTGAAAAGCTCTTACATACACTACTGAAAAGCTCTCATATACACTACTAAAAAGCTCTCATATACACTACTAAAATGCTCTCACATACACTACTGAAATGCTCTCACATACACTACTGAAAAGCTCTCACATACACTACTGAAAAGCTCTCACATACACTACTGAAATGCTCTCACATACACTACTGAAATGCTCTCACATACACTACTGAAAAACTCTCACATACTCTATGGAAATGCTCTCACATACACTACTGAAATGCTCTCACATACACTACTGAAATGCTCTCACATAAACTACTGAAATGTTTTTCTCACACACACACTACTGAAACACTCTTACACACACTACGGAAATGCTCTCACATACACTACTGAAATGCTCTCACATACACTACTAAAATGCTCTCACATACACTACTGAAATGCTCACATACACTACTGAAATGCTCTCACACACACTACTGAAACACTCTTATACACACTACTGAAATGCTCTCACATAAACAACTGAAATGCTTTTCTCTCACACACACTACTAAAACACTCTTATACACACTACTGACATGCTCTCACATACACTACTGAAATGCTCTCACATACACTACCGAAATGTTCTCACATACACTACTGAAATGCTCTCACATACACTACTGAAATGCTCTCACATACACTACTGAAAAGCTCTCACATACACTACTGAAATGCTCTCACATACACTACTGAAATGCTCTCACATAAACTACTGAAATGTTTTTCTCACACACACACTACTGAAACACTCTTACACACACTACGGAAATGCTCTCACATACACTACTGAAATGCTCTCACATACACTACTAAAATGCTCTCACATACACTACTGAAATGCTCTCACATACACTACTGAGAATCTCTCACATACACTACTGAAATGCTCTCACATACACTACTGAAAAGCTCTTACATACACTACTGAAAAGCTCTCATATACACTACTAAAAAGCTCTCATATACACTACTAAAATGCTCTCACATACACTACTGAAATGCTCTCACATACACTACTGAAAAGCTCTCACATACACTACTGAAAAGCTCTCACATACACTACTGAAATGCTCTCACATACACTACTGAAATGCTCTCACATACACTACTGAAAAACTCTCACATACTCTATGGAAATGCTCTCACATACACTACTGAAATGCTCTCACATACACTACTGAAATGCTCTCACATAAACTACTGAAATGTTTTTCTCACACACACACTACTGAAACACTCTTACACACACTACGGAAATGCTCTCACATACACTACTGAAATGCTCTCACATACACTACTAAAATGCTCTCACATACACTACTGAAATGCTCACATACACTACTGAAATGCTCTCACACACACTACTGAAACACTCTTATACACACTACTGAAATGCTCTCACATAAACAACTGAAATGCTTTTCTCTCACACACACTACTAAAACACTCTTATACACACTACTGACATGCTCTCACATACACTACTGAAATGCTCTCACATACACTACCGAAATGTTCTCACATACACTACTGAAATGCTCTCACATACACTACTGAAATGCTCTCACATACACTACTGAAAAGCTCTCACATACACTACTGAAATGCTCTCACATACACTACTGAAATGCTCTCACATAAACTACTGAAATGTTTTTCTCACACACACACTACTGAAACACTCTTACACACACTACGGAAATGCTCTCACATACACTACTGAAATGCTCTCACATACACTACTAAAATGCTCTCACATACACTACTGAAATGCTCTCACATACACTACTGAGAATCTCTCACATACACTACTGAAATGCTCTCACATACACTACTGAAAAGCTCTTACATACACTACTGAAAAGCTCTCATATACACTACTAAAAAGCTCTCATATACACTACTAAAATGCTCTCACATACACTACTGAAATGCTCTCACATACACTACTGAAAAGCTCTCACATACACTACTGAAAAGCTCTCACATACACTACTGAAATGCTCTCACATACACTACTGAAATGCTCTCACATACACTACTGAAAAACTCTCACATACTCTATGGAAATGCTCTCACATACACTACTGAAATGCTCTCACATACACTACTGAAATGCTCTCACATAAACTACTGAAATGTTTTTCTCACACACACACTACTGAAACACTCTTACACACACTACGGAAATGCTCTCACATACACTACTGAAATGCTCTCACATACACTACTAAAATGCTCTCACATACACTACTGAAATGCTCACATACACTACTGAAATGCTCTCACACACACTACTGAAACACTCTTATACACACTACTGAAATGCTCTCACATAAACAACTGAAATGCTTTTCTCTCACACACACTACTAAAACACTCTTATACACACTACTGACATGCTCTCACATACACTACTGAAATGCTCTCACATACACTACCGAAATGTTCTCACATACACTACTGAAATGCTCTCACATACACTACTGAAATGCTCTCACATACACTACTGAAAAGCTCTCACATACACTACTGAAATGCTCTCACATACACTACTGAAATGCTCTCACATAAACTACTGAAATGTTTTTCTCACACACACACTACTGAAACACTCTTACACACACTACGGAAATGCTCTCACATACACTACTGAAATGCTCTCACATACACTACTAAAATGCTCTCACATACACTACTGAAATGCTCTCACATACACTACTGAGAATCTCTCACATACACTACTGAAATGCTCTCACATACACTACTGAAAAGCTCTTACATACACTACTGAAAAGCTCTCATATACACTACTAAAAAGCTCTCATATACACTACTAAAATGCTCTCACATACACTACTGAAATGCTCTCACATACACTACTGAAAAGCTCTCACATACACTACTGAAAAGCTCTCACATACACTACTGAAATGCTCTCACATACACTACTGAAATGCTCTCACATACACTACTGAAAAACTCTCACATACTCTATGGAAATGCTCTCACATACACTACTGAAATGCTCTCACATACACTACTGAAATGCTCTCACATAAACTACTGAAATGTTTTTCTCACACACACACTACTGAAACACTCTTACACACACTACGGAAATGCTCTCACATACACTACTGAAATGCTCTCACATACACTACTAAAATGCTCTCACATACACTACTGAAATGCTCACATACACTACTGAAATGCTCTCACACACACTACTGAAACACTCTTATACACACTACTGAAATGCTCTCACATAAACAACTGAAATGCTTTTCTCTCACACACACTACTAAAACACTCTTATACACACTACTGACATGCTCTCACATACACTACTGAAATGCTCTCACATACACTACCGAAATGTTCTCACATACACTACTGAAATGCTCTCACATACACTACTGAAATGCTCTCACATACACTACTGAAAAGCTCTCACATACACTACTGAAATGCTCTCACATACACTACTGAAATGCTCTCACATAAACTACTGAAATGTTTTTCTCACACACACACTACTGAAACACTCTTACACACACTACGGAAATGCTCTCACATACACTACTGAAATGCTCTCACATACACTACTAAAATGCTCTCACATACACTACTGAAATGCTCTCACATACACTACTGAGAATCTCTCACATACACTACTGAAATGCTCTCACATACACTACTGAAAAGCTCTTACATACACTACTGAAAAGCTCTCATATACACTACTAAAAAGCTCTCATATACACTACTAAAATGCTCTCACATACACTACTGAAATGCTCTCACATACACTACTGAAAAGCTCTCACATACACTACTGAAAAGCTCTCACATACACTACTGAAATGCTCTCACATACACTACTGAAATGCTCTCACATACACTACTGAAAAACTCTCACATACTCTATGGAAATGCTCTCACATACACTACTGAAATGCTCTCACATACACTACTGAAATGCTCTCACATAAACTACTGAAATGTTTTTCTCACACACACACTACTGAAACACTCTTACACACACTACGGAAATGCTCTCACATACACTACTGAAATGCTCTCACATACACTACTAAAATGCTCTCACATACACTACTGAAATGCTCACATACACTACTGAAATGCTCTCACACACACTACTGAAACACTCTTATACACACTACTGAAATGCTCTCACATAAACAACTGAAATGCTTTTCTCTCACACACACTACTGAAACACTCTTATACACACTACTGACATGCTCTCACATACACTACTGAAATGCTCTCACATACACTACTGAAATGCTTTCACATACACTGCTGAAAAGCTCTCACATACACTACTGAAATGCTCTCACATACACTACCGAAATGTTCTCACATACACTACTGAAATGCTCTCACATACACTACTGAAATGCTCTCACATAAACTACTGAAATGTTTTTCTCACACACACACTACTGAAACACTCTTACACACACTACGGAAATGCTCTCACATACACTACTGAAATGCTCTCACATACACTACTGAAATGCTCTCACATACACTACTGAAATGCTCTCACATACACTACTGAGAATCTCTCACATACACTACTGAAATGCTCTCACATACACTACTGAGAAGCTCTCACATACACTACTGAAATGCTCTCACATAAACAACTAAAATGTTTTTCTCTCACGCACACACACACACACACACACACACACACACACACACACACACACACACACACACACCACGTGCGTGTGAGAGACAACAATGTCCCTAACGGCCCCTCAAATGACTGCTCTCTGCAGTCGTCTTTTCAAAAACCGTCATCGCCTTCGTGCAACGTGTAAGTGACATTTTGTAGGCTCGAGGAGAAGAAGATACTTCCGTGTGTTTTGGAGCTCGAGACGCGTTCAAACATCTGGCAGCCGTGCGTCCTTTGCTGGAGTGCGAGCACACGTCCCTGTTGTTGACGAGGTGAGCAAACATTGACACGGTTTCAAGTTATATTTGGAAGTGGGGCTTGTGTGCGTGCGTGTGCTCGCTCTCGCACACACCGAGGCGTGCCGCTTGCAGACGTTTATTTCAGTTAGTTAGTGAAGTGGAGGCGTCTTAGTTGTAGTTGTATTTGAATCGCGACACTTTTTTCGGAGTGTGTCCAAATGTGCCCAAACCACAAACAGGGGCTGTGAACACACTCACACGCTCTCTCTCTCTCTCTCTCTCTCTTTCTCTCACACACACACACACTCACAACTAATTTATACTGTAAATCAGTTTTTTCACCAAGAACTTGACAGAAATAATTGCTTCCTTTCATGTCTGCCAACTAGTGTGTGGCAGTATTTGTGCTTAAAGGGAATAAATCTATCTGCTGCATTTACATTTTAATACAACTAATGTCCGCTTCCCTCATCTCGCCATTGAAATGCCTTTTCAAAATGTCCCTTTTAAGGAATTATTTCGGTCGAGTGTCCTTGAATGTTTCAACAATAACCGCATGCGAGTACAAGGTCAAAAAAGATTGCGCGAAAAAAGCCGTCTCGGAGAATGTAAATGTAAATCTCCCATCTGTAACGCTCAGCCTGCCAGAAGAACATTGGCATGAACATATGCGGCTGTAGGCAACCTCCGGGTGTGTTTTTTTTAATACCTCCATAAAACGGCAAAGTATCAGCATTTGAAGTATCATTAGTGGTTAGCACAGATCTGGGCAAATATTTTGACTTGGGGGCCACATTGAGAGAAAAAATGTGTCTGGGTGTGTATAAATTAAATATACACATTTAGCTGTAAAAAATCTGCTGTACGGTATGTGTGTTTGGGTCCCTTTTTTTCAGGAACACTAATACCAAAAGTCACAATGTCCGATAGAGTTCTAAAATAGTTATGACAGACCAATTAAAAAGAAACGAGATGGAATTTTACAGTTTTTTAAAGAAAATGGGATTTACAATATTAACTATGAACAATAAAACACTGAATATTAACAACATATGAACATTGCTCCTCTTTTACGTGGGATTTACAATATTAACTATGAACAATAAAACACTGAATATTAACAACATATGAACGTCGCCCTTCTTTTGCGTGGGATTTACAATATTAACTATGAACAATAAAACACTGAATATTAACAACCAAAGAACGTCCCTCCTTTTTACGTGGGATTTACAATATTAACCATGAACAATAAAACACTGAATATTAACAACATATGAACGTCGCCCTTCTTTTGCGTGGGATTTACAATATTAACTATGAACAATAAAACACTGAATATCAACAACATATGAACGTCGCTCCTCTTTTATGTGGGATTTACAATATTAACTATGAACAATAAAACACTGAATATTAACAACATATGAACGTCGCTCCTCTTTTACGTGGGATTTACAATATTAACTATGAACAATAAAACACTGAATATTAACAACATATGAACATTGCTCCTCTTTTACGTGGGATTTACAATATTAACTATGAACAATACAACACTGAATATTAACAACATATGAACATTGCTCCTCTTTTACGTGGGATTTACAATATTAACTATGAACAATAAAACACTGAATATTAACAACATATGAACATTGCTCCTCTTTTACGTGGGATTTACAATATTAACTATGAACAATAAAACACTGAATATTAACAACATATGAACGTCGCCCTTCTTTTGCGTGGGATTTACAATATTAACTATGAACAATAAAACACTGAATATTAACAACCAAAGAACGTCCCTCCTTTTTACGTGGGATTTACAATATTAACCATGAACAATAAAACACTGAATATTAACAACATATGAACGTCGCCCTTCTTTTGCGTGGGATTTACAATATTAACTATGAACAATAAAACACTGAATATCAACAACATATGAACGTCGCTCCTCTTTTATGTGGGATTTACAATATTAACTATGAACAATAAAACACTGAATATTAACAACATATGAACGTCGCTCCTCTTTTACGTGGGATTTACAAGATTAACTATGAACAATACAACACTGAATATTAACAACATATGAACATTGCTCCTCTTTTACCAGGGATTTACAATATCACTATGAACAATACAACACTGAATATTTAACAACACAGGAACGTTTGAACGTTAAATATATTGTCTTTGCAGTCTATTCGATTGAATATAAGTTGAAAAGGATTTGCAAATCATTGTATTCTGTTTTTATTTACCATTTACACAGCGTGCCAACTTCACTGGTTTTGTGTTTTGTATAATTATTTGAGAAATCGGACTCATTTAGTGCATGGAAACGTACTGATTGGTTCTAACACTGTTAAAAGAGCGACGCTTTCCACGTTCTCGTCTCCTCCGAGTCTTTATCCAAGTACAGAAATGAACGATGAGTCGTCCTCCTCCTCTCCGGGTAAATAAACGCCGCGGCTGCAATTGGCGGATTCCCAGCCTGTCAGGTTCAAACACTGATGACATCTATTAAACAAGACAAGAAGCAAGGAATTAAACAGGGACATAATTACATTTGGCTCAATTGAGGAGAGACGCGTAGACAGTGTCGTCCCACACCCCTGACGAAAGATTGTACGCCTCCTCTTTTACTTGGACTTTCCCTGATTACATGGCAACAGCTCTTTCTAAGGGAGGGGGGTCGTAAACAGCCATCGCCTTTGGTTACAGAACAGTTCAAAGAAAAGGTCTTAAAACAGTTCAAAGAAGCGGTGCCTGGAGCGGAGTCTGGTCCTGCTTCCTCTTCGCTTTGTAGATCTCGGGTCAAGACAATATCTTTCTCTTGATTACAATACATGAAAGAAACAGAACACCATGTTGCTTCCCATCCTACACAGTGGAGTTTTACAAGCCTTCTGCTTGGTAGGATTAAAGACAGCTTTTGTCCTCTCGCCGGGAACTCATTGAAACACAAAGTTTTGTGATAACTTAGATACAATTATTCTATATGTCAGCGGTTTTTTCCGCGGAAGAAGTGACGGTTTGTTTTTCGGCGTCCTACAGTCAGAACGGCGTGCATGCGGCGTGACAGTGAACGTGCCAGACGGGCAAGGTCGTAGCCTGCGATCATCAAATGAAAGGCAGGCTGTCGTAGTGACAGAGTGCTTAGTGCGGCATGACGGAATAGAGCGGCCTGTCAGTCAATCAGTCAATCAGCGCCATGGCGCGTCAACGTCTCCGGCGATTTATGCAACGGCAGCCGGCGTGGGGGCACCTTTCGCACGGCGTCCTCTCCCAGGACCTGGTACTCGGGACTCGGGAGCGCCGGCAGCTGCTGATCCTGCCCGCGTGCCCGAGCTGATTGCTATCACACCCCAGCCTCATTAGGAGATCTACCCCGCGCCGCACAACCCGGCGGTGAAGATGAGGACGAGAGACCGCGGGTGGAGTCGAGTCGAGTCTGTCGGTCTGTCAGCGCAGCTTAAATAAGGAATGAGCCATATGCCGCAGCCTCATTTGCATACTTTCACGTCGCCGCGCGGAGGCGGAGGAAGGCTGACTTGAGGGATGAACAGGTAAGCTGCGGGAAGAAGAGGAAGAAGTCAAAATATGACTGTTGCATCCTGAGAAGTTACAAAAAAATATATATATATATGGGTTGGTTTGGTGATGACATCCTTGGAATACTGAAACACATCAGAGAAAGAACCTGAAATACTTAATGCAGTGGTTCTTAACCTTGTTTGAGGTACCGAACCCCACCAGTTTCATATGCGCATTCACCGAACCCTTCTTTAGTGAAAAATATATATATATTTTTTTTTTAAGTTATATGTTTTTGGTAACACATTAGTATAGGGAACATATTCTAAGTAACAAAGACTTCAAGGCCTACTGAAATGAATTGTTTTTATTCAAACGGGGATAGCAGATCCATTCTATGTGTCATAATTGATAATTTTGCGATATTGCCATATTTTTGCTGAAAGGATTTAGTAGAGAACATCGACGATAAAGTTCGCAACTTTTGGTCGCTGATAAAAAAAAAAGCTTTGCCTGTACCGGAAGTAGCGTGACGTCGCAGGTTGAAGGGCTCCTCACATGTCCCCATTGTTTACACCAGCAGCGAGAGCGATTTGGACGGAGAAAGCGACGATTACCCCATTAATTTGAGCCGGGATGAAAGATTTGTGGATGAGGAACGTGAGAGTGAAGGACTAGAGTGCAGTGCAGGACGCATCTTTTTTCGCTCTGACCGTAACTTAGGTACAAGGGTTCATTGGATTCCACACTTACTCCATTTTCTATTGTGGATCACGGATTTGTATTTTAAACCACCTCGGATACTATATCCTCTTGAAAATGAGAGTCGAGAACGCGAAATGGACATTCACAGTGACTTTTATCTCCACGAAAATACATCGGCGAAGCTCTTTAGCTACAGAGCAAACATGATAGCACATTGGGCTTAACTGCAGATAGAAACAAAAGAAATAAACCCCTGACTGGAAGGATAGACAGAAAATTGACAATACTACCAAACCCTGGACATGTAACTACACGGTTAATGCTTTCCAGCCTGGCGAAGCTTAACAATGCTGTTGCTAATGACGCCATTAAAGCTAACTTAGCTACGGGACCTCACAGAGCTATGCTAAAAACATTAGCTATCCACCTACGCCAGCCTGCCCTCATCTGCTCATCAACACCCGTGCTCAACTGCGTTCCAGCGTTCGACGGAGCGACGGAGGACTTCACCCGATCATCCGTGCGGTCGGCGGCTAGCGTCGGATAGCGCGTCTGCTATCCAAGTCAAAGTCCTCCTGGTTGTGTTGCTGCAGCCAGCCGCTAATACACCGATCCCACCTACAACTTTCTTCTTTGCAGTCTCCATTGTTCATTAAACAAATTGCAAAAGATTCACCAACACAGATGTCCAGAATACAGTGGAATTTTTCGATGAAAACCAAGCTTTTTTTATTGGATACAATGTGTCCGAATACTTCCGTTTCAACGATTGACGTCACGCGCATACGTCAACATACATAGACGTTTTCAACTGGAAGTTTAGCGGGAAATTTAAAATTGCACTTTATAAGTTAACCCGGCCGTATTGGCATGTGTTGCAATGTTAAGATTTCATCATTGATCTATAAACTATCAGACTGTGTGGTCGGTAGTAGTGGGTTTCAGTAGGCCTTTAATTTAGAGTTTTTTTGACACTAGGGGAACATATTCTAAGTAACAAAGACTTAATTTAGAGTTATTTGGTTAGGGTTAGTGTCAGAAAAATTATATGTAAATTATAAAAAAAACTTTCCGTTCTCTGAGTTGCCAATGAACAGACAAGGGGCTGTCTTTGTTACACCAAGCAAAGGCTTGGACAATTCCATTGTGTAAGATGGGAGGAGACGGGAGTGGGGTTATTTATTGTCATCGAAGACCTACCCAAGCTGAATCCAGGACTAGCCCAAGCCCGAGGCATCTTTTTCTTTTGTGTTATTGTGACCTGAAAACAATGACTCTTTACATACTCCCCATTCCTTTAGAAACAGATGTTGTTATGTAAACAGGGAAAATCCAAATAAAAAGAGGTGGCGTACAATCTTTCGCCAGAGCGTCAGTGAGTTACAGGTCGACGGCGTCTCTCCTCAATTGAGTCCAAATTTGAATTCTGCCTCTGTTTGATTCTTTGCTTCTTGTCTTGTTTAATAGATGTCATCAGTGTTTGAACCTGACAGTTAGGGTTAGAGGGTTAGGGCCAGGGTTAGAGGGTTAGGGTTATAATAAGGCCATGCCGAATAAGGCATTAATAAGTACTTAATAATGACTAGTTAAGAGCCAATATGTTACTAATTTGCATGTTAATAAGCAGCTAATTAATGGTGAATATGTTCCCCATACTAAAGTGTTACCATGTGTTTTTACTGGTGCACAAAATGAAGCGTGCATGAACATCACCTTGTTCAAACAACAAAACCAACACAGTGCATAAACTCACAACAAATTACGCACCTGCAAATCAGTCAGCTGTTGCCGTATCCGTAATACGCCGATAGGGAAAAGTTTTTATTTACACGATGAGTCGGGCGTGTCTTAACCTCCGCCGAACCCCCTAGCCCGACTCACCGAACGCCTAGGGTTCGATCGAACCCAGGTTAAGAACCACTGACTTAATGTATTACAGTGCTTCTCAACCATAGGGCAGGGGCCCATTGTTGGGCCCCAAGCGCCCGCTCGAAGGCCGCCTAAAGATATCTGTCTCTCAGCCGTAGCAGTATTCGGTTGCAATACACTTTTCCACCACTTGTGGCAGTAAGTTAAAGTTAAGTTAAAGTTAAAATACCAATGATTGTCACGCACACACATTACCTCCCTGCTTGGCACTCAGCATCAAGGGTTGGAATTGGGGGTTAAATCACCAAAAATTCTTCCTGGGCACGGCCACCGCTGCTGCTCACTGCTCCCCTCACCTGCCGGGGGTGATCGGGGGTGATCAGGGGTGATGGGTCAAATGCAGAGAATAATTTCGCCACACACACACTAGGTGTGGCGAAATTATTCTCTGCATTTGACCCATCACCCTTGATCACCCCTTGGGAGGGGAAAGGAGCAGTGAGCAGCAGCGGTGGCCGCGCCTGGGAATCATTTTTTGGTGATTTAACCCCATATTCTAACCCTTGATGCTGAGTGCCAAGCAGGGAGGTAATGGGTCCCATTTATTTTTAGTCTTTGGTGTGACTCGGCCGGGGTTTGAACCCACGACATACCGATCTCAGGGCAAGATATCAGTCTCTCAGCTGTAGCAGTATTCGGTCGCAATACACTTTTACACCACTTGTGGCAGTAATGACAAGCTACATTTTGCACGTGTTACAACAGCGTGGCTTCGTAGTAAAAGAGTGCGGGTACTAGACTGGCCTGCCTGTAGTCCAGACCTGTCTCCCATTGAAAATGTGTAGCGCATTATGAAGCCTAAAATACCACAACAGAGACCCCCGGACTGTTGAACAACTTAAGCTGTACATCAAGCAAGAATGGGAAATAATTCCACCTGAAAAGCTTCAAGAATTGGTCTCCTCAGTTCCTAAACGTTTACTGAGTATTGTTAAAAGGAAAGGCCATGTAACACAGTTGTAAAAATGCCCCTGTGCCAACTTTTTTGCAATGTGTTGCTGTCATTAAATTCTAAGTTAATGATTATTTACAACAACAAAAAAATATGTTTCTCAGTGTGAACATTAAATATCTTGTCCTTGCTGTCTATTCAATTAAATATAAATTGAAAAGGGTTTGCAAATAATTGTATTCTGTTTTTTATTTACCATTTACACAACGTGCCAACTTCACTGGTTTGGGGTTTTGTAATTAGCTATTTTTTAAATGTTGCAATCAAAAACTGATGTTAACGAAAACAATTAATATTCATTAAGACAGACAGAAGTACCGAAAATTGGCACCACTGAGTACCGATGTGACTCAAAATATTACACTTAAAAGGCCGCAGGTTCCCATTGATCCCAAAAAGACAAAAGCGGAGCTCCCGCAATTTCCAGTATCGGCTCCGCGATTGCTTTCCCCTGATCTTGCAGCTGTGTCCTGGTGAGACCATGACTCATTCTCCCACCTGTGACGTTCCCTCAGACACGAGAGATGGAGATAGCAAAAAATGGATTCAGCAGGAAAGCAAGATGCCTGTGCCATGTAGTCAAACTATTGAAGTGTTAACTGTTCTTTTTTTCCCTTTATTTTCCCTTCTTTCCCTTCTGGCTCCGAGGCACGGATGACAAAGCACCAGTGACGCTTGCAGTATTTTAAGCCGTAAAGCAACGAAAGAACGCGTAGCGCGTCCTCTGGGGCGCCATGACTCATACCACGCTTATAAATATTTTGCCAATATTTGTACTTATTGCGTTCATATTGTTTTTTTTTTAGTTCTTCCTATAGTAACTTTAACTGTCATGCGAGCGTAAAAAAGAATCATCCATCCATCTATCCATCTTCTTCCGCTTATCCGAGGTCGGGTCGCGGGGGCAGCAGCCTAAGCAGAGAAGCCCAGACTTCCCTCTCCCCAGCCACTTGGTCCAGCTCCTCCCGGGGGATCCCGAGGCGTTCCCAGGCCAGCCGGGAGCATACTTGCCAACCCTCCCGTTTTTACCGGGACACTCCCGGTATTCAGCGCCTCTCCCGATAACCTCCCGGCAGAAATTTTCTCCCGACAAACTCCCGGTATTCAGCCGGAGCTGGAGGCCACGCCCCCTCCAGCTGAATGCGGACCTGAGTGGGGACAGCCTGTTCTCACGTCCACAATATAAACAGCTTGCCTGCCCAATGACGTCATAACTGTAGAATGATCAAGGGCGAGTTCTTGGTTTCTTATGTGGGTTTATTGTTAGGCAGTTTCATTAACGTCCTCCTCTTAAACAGGACAATACTGCCATCTACTGGATAGCCTCCAGAACACTGACATTCAAGTATTTATTTTATTTATATGTATAATAAATACATATATATATATAGCTATAATTCACTGAAAGTCAAGTATTTCATACATATATATATATATATATATATATATATATATATATATATATATATATATATATATATATATATATATATATATATATATATATATATATATATGTATGTATGAAATACTTGAGTTGGTTAATTCTAGTTTAAATATATTCCCCTCTTAACCACACCCCCCGCCCCACCCCCGACCGACTGTAAGGGTGAATCGTGAGATCGACAGGCGGATCGGTGCTGCGTCTTCAGTAATGCGGACGCTGTATCGATCCGTTGTGGTGAAGAAGGAGCTGAGCCGGAAGGCAAAGCTCTCAATTTAGCGGTCGATATACGTTCCCATCCTCACCTATGGTCATGAGCTTTGGGTTATGACCGAAAGGACAAGATCACGGGTACAAGCGGCCAAAATGAGTTTCCTCCGCCGGGTGGCGGGGCTCTCCCTTACAGATAGGGTGAGAAGCTCTGTCATCCGGGAAGAGCTCAAACTAAAGCCGCTGCTCCTCCACATGGAGAGGAGCCAGATGAGGTGGTGAGGAGCTGGACGAAATAGCTGGGGAGAGGGAAGTCTGGGTTTCCCTGCTTAGGCTGCTTCGCCCGCGACCCGACCTCAGATAAGCGGAAGAAGATGGATGGATGGTGTGGACGTTGCTTCCTCGCAGTCCCACTGTCAGACACGGCATTGGAGCCGAGCGTGCAGGTTTTAACAAGGTTTTAATAATCATATGTTTTAACAAAGTTTTTCCTCCAATGGGACGTGACTTTTCAGTCCTCCGTATCCTCCTCATGTCCTGTTCCCGGCCGCTTACTGTTAAAGACAACAGATGATTAGATAACTCGAAACCACCTGGGAGATCTAATCACCTGTTCAGCTGTGTCTCGCCATCGGCACTTGCCACGCCCCCGTCCGATGGCGCTCTGCCCTCAGCACCATAGACAGAGGCGGTGACCTTCCTGCAGGCAGCGCTGGCCACACCTCCCTCCACAGATGGATTAACTAACTACCCAGGGAGATTTAACGCTCACCCCATGACCAGTTGAGGACTTAAAAACAATTAGGACACGGCGGAGAGCGTGATGGTCAAATGTCACCGAGGATCCGCTCCCAGATCCCGGGGAGAGGGAAGTCTGGGTTTCCCTGCTTAGGCTGCTGCCCCTGCGACCCGACCTCGGATAAGCGGAAGAAGATGGATGGATGGATGGCTACAAAAGTAAAACAAAGACAACGACAAAAATGGTAAATGGGTTATACTTGTATAACGCTTTTCTACCTTCAAGGTCCCCGCTTTGACACTATTTCCACATTCACACACACATTCACACACACATGGCGGGAGCTGCCATGCGAGGCCTTAACCACGACCCCTCAGGAGCGAGGGTGAAGTGTCTTGCTCAAGGACACGACGGACGTGAAGAGGTCAGTAGGAGGTCTGGACTCTAGAAAGAGGTTCCGCAGTCTCCGAAGTAGAACCTCCAGGTTCTGTAACAGCTTCTTCCCTCAGGCCTTTAGACTCTTGAACGCATCATAATTAAATGATCCCCTCGACTCCCCCCAAAATGGATTAACTCGCTGGAATAAAAAAGACAATACAACATACATCCATAAACGTGGACGCATGTGGAAAAGTGCAATATATTTATCTGTACAGTAATCTATTTATTTATTTATATATATTCATATATATTTATTTAGTTGATATATATATATATATTTATATATTATTTATATATATTTATTTATTTATATATGCACCTTATTGCTTTTTTATCCTGCACTACCATGAGTTTATGTAACAACATTTTGTTCTTTTCTGTGCTGTAAAGTTCAAATTTGAATGACAATAAAAAGGAAGTCTAGTCTAGTCTAGTCTAGTCTAGGTGGGGATCGAACCAGGAACCCTCAGGTCGCTGGCACGGCCACTCTCCCAACCTTCGCCACGCCGTCCCCACAAAAACAACATAAACACTCTGCAGTGTTCCAGTGGCTAGGGAAAGGAGTGGACCCAACAAAGCAACCACTAACTCTCGGCCAGTGTCCAGTCCGCATGGATGAGAGGATGCGTATAAGGCAGGGGTGTCCAAAGTGCAGCCCGGGGGCCATTTGCGGCCCGCAGCTAATTGTTTACCGGCCCGCCACACGTTCTGCAAAAATTGCAAAATTGATAATATTGCAAAAATTAAAAAAAAACATTAAAAAAAAAGTTAAATGAGGTGAAATTTAAAGAGAAAAAGTTGCAATGTTGACACAAAGCTGCCATGCAGGCTGGGTTTTTTTTTCTTTTGTCTTTGTTTATTTTTCTTTTTTTTTGCCATTGCTAAAAAAAAAAAAAGACTACAAATCTATGTTATAATAAATTATTACTTAAAAAATATCACTTTAAAATGTTTCTTGTGGAAAAAATATTGCATATATTGTGTGGTTGCCATATAAAAACATCAAAGTTTTATTTGACAAAAGAGCATAAAACAAACAAAATAATAGTTTGAACGTAAAATCGACAGATATATCTGAAGTTGATCTCGTAATTTAAGTGTTAAAAGTAAAAAAAAAAACAAATAAATATGTATCACTTTATGAGTGGGGGATCTTTTGGATCCCAAATATATTAGGTAGGATTTTATTTAACTTTTCACTGTGATTACTCAAAAATATTAAATAATTAAAATCAATGGTGTCCTGCATTATTGATCTTTTAAGGCTCTAATTACTAAATACTGCATATTTCAGTTTTACTATAAAAAACAAAGTTGTCTTTGACAGAAAACCTTTTTTTTTTTTTACTTTATATTTAGACTTAGACTTCCTTTTTATTGTCATTCAAATTTGAACTTTACAGCAGTGGTCCCCAGCCACCGGGCCGCGGACCGGTACTGGGCCGCGTACCGATTGGTACAGGGCCGTGCAAGAAATTAAAAAAAAAAAATTTAAAAAAAAAAATCAACATTAAAAACACAATATATACATTATATATATATCAATATAGATCAATACAGTATGCAGGGATACAGTCCGTAAGCACACATGATTGTATTTCTTTATGAAAAAAAAAATTTAAAAATTAAAAAAAATTCCGCATGCTTACATTTTTACGTGGAAAAAGTTTGGACACCCCTGGTATAAGGGGACCGAGGCTTCCGATAACACGCCTCATTCACGAAGTTAACCATGCTGGCGTTTCTGTGCTTTAAGTAGAAACATGTGTGGCACAAATACTAAATGATGTATTCGCTGGAATAAAGCAACCCTGCATACAGATTGAAGATACCTTTTAAATCCGGGCTAATGTCTTCTATTAGAACTTCTTTTTTTTCCCTTCTATCCGTTAAAAGGTATAAAAATAAGCCCGGTATGCATAATTTAATGAACGCTGCATTATCAAAGGAGAGGGGGGCTTTTATCAGAAGTAGCGCAAATCTCGCATTCGGCTAAGAAGTGAAATGTAAAAAAGTTCCATCTGGCATGTACGATTGTGCGCTTGTTTTGTTGCCCGCCGCTTTCAGAGGAGCGCAGAGTGCCTTTTGAGTGTTCCGGAATGAATGATCGGAAGGCTTTTTCGCCGTCTTCAACTGCCTCGCGGGCCCCTTTCAATATTTCATTTGTTAGTTTATTGGTTTGGAAAAATAGATAAAATAAATAGCGGCACGGATGTTTTGGGCGCTTGTGTCCTATTCATAAATGTTTTGTAAGGCTGCGAAAACCTTGAGAACTTGAGTGAAGTTCCAGCTTCCGTGGAACTTTTGTTTCCCGCGTGTCCTCGCCGTCGCCATAAGTGTGTCAGGCTGCGAAACGTCTTTTCTTTTGAAATTACACTACCGTTCAAAAGTTTGGGGTCACCCAAACAATTTTGTGGAATAGCCTTCATTTCTAAGAACAAGAATAGACTGTCGAGTTTCAGATGAAAGTTCTCTTTTTCTGGCCATTTTGAGCGTTTAATTGACCCCACAAATGTGATGCTCCAGAAACTCAATCTGCTCAAAGGAAGGTCAGTTTTGTAGCTTCTGTAATGAACTAAACTGTTTTCAGATGTGTGAACATGTGTGATCTATACACCTATGTAGATATTGCACCAAAAACCAGACATTTGCAGCTAGAATAGTCATTTACCACATTAGCAATGTATAGAGTGTATTTCTTTAAAGTTAAGACTAGTTTAAAGTTATCTTCATTGAAAAGTACAGTGCTTTTCCTTCAAAAATAAGGACATTTCAATGTGACCCCAAACTTTTGAACGGTAGTGTAAGATCTTATATGCAGCATGTATCATGGGTGCCATCCATCCCCTAATTCTGTACGCCCACTTTGTACTCTATTTATTTTTGAATACAAAACCCAAAACCAGGGAAGTTGGCACGTTGTGTAATTCGTCAATAAAAACAGAATCAAATAATTTACAAATCCTTTTCAACTTATATTCAATTGAATAGACTGCAAAGACAAGATATTTAAAGGCCGACTGAAATTATTTTTATTTATTTAAACGGGTAAAGCAGATCTATTCTATGTGTCATACTTGATCATTTTGCGATATTGCCATATTTTTGCTAAAAGGATTTAGTATAGAACAACGACGATAAAGATCGCAACTTTTGGTATCTGACAAAAAAAAAGCCTTGCCCCTACCGGAAGGAGCGTGACGTAGTATGCAGAACATTTCCGCAAAGTTCCCTATTGTTTACAGTGATGGCGGCCAGAAGTGAGAGCGATTTGGACCGAGAAAGCGACGATTTCCCCATTAATTTGAGCAAGGATGAAAGATTTGTGGATGAGGAACGTTAGAGTGCAGTTCAAGACATATCTTTTTTCGCTCTGACCGTAACTTAGGTACAAGCTGGCTCATTGGATTCCACACTCTCTCCTTTTTCTATTGTGGATCACGGACTTGTATTTTAAAACACCTCGGATACTATATCCTCTTGAAAATGAGAGTCGAGAACGCGAAATGGACATTCACAGTGACTTTTATCTCCACGACAATACATCGGTGATACACTTTAGCTACGAGCTAATGTGATAGCATCGTGCTTCAACTGCATATAGAAACAAAAGAAATAAACCCCTGACTGGAAGGATAGATAGAAAATCAACAATACTATTAAACCATGGACATGTAAATACACGGTTAATGCTTTCCAGGCTGGCGAAGGTTAACAATGCTGTGCTAATGACGCCAATGAAGCTAACTTAGCAACCGGACCTCACAGAGCTATGCTAAAAACATTAGCTCTCCACCTACGCCAGCCAGCCTTCATCTGCTCATCAACACCCGTGCACACCTGCGTTCCAGCGATCGACGGTGCGACGAAAGACTTCACCCGATCACAGATTCGGTTGGCGGCCCGGAGACGTAGGAAGTCAAGGTGAGGTCACCGGCTAGCGCGTCTGCTCTCCAACAAAGTCCTCCGGTTGTGTTGCTGTAGTCCGCCGCTAATACACCGATCCCACCTACAACTTTCTTCTTTGCAGTCTTCATTGTTCATTAAACAAATTGCAAAAGATTCACCAGCACAGATGTCCAGAATACTGTGGGATTATGAAATGAAAACAGAGCTTTTTGTATAGGATTCTACGGGGTACCAATACTTCCGTTTAACTGACTATGTCACGCGCATACGTCATCATACCGAGACGTTTCAGCCGGATATTTCCCGGGAAATTTAAAATTGCACTTTATAAGTTAACCCGGCCGTATTGGCATGTGTTGCAATGTTAAGATTTCATCATTGATATATAAACTATCAGACTGCGTGGTCGATAGTAGTGGGTTTCAGTAGGCCTGTATGTTCCAACTGAAAAAAAATATTTTTTATTGCAAATAATCATTAACTTAGAATTTAATGGCAGCAACACATGGCACGGGGGCATTTTTACCACTGTGTTACATGGCCTTTCCTTTTAACAACACTCAGTAAATGTTTAGGAACTGAGGAGACACATTTTTTTAAGGTGGAATTATGTCCCATTCTTGCTTGATGTACAGCTTAAGTTGTTCAACAGTCTTCGTTGTGGTTTTTGACGCTTCATATTGGGACACATATTTTCAACGGGAGACCGGTCTGGACTACAGGCAGGCCAGTCTAGTACCCGCACTCTTTTACTATGAAGCCACGCTGTTGTAACACGTGGCTTGGCATCGTCTTGCTGAAATAAGCAGGGGCGTCCATGATGGCAACATATGTTGCTCCAAAACCTGTATGTACCTTTGGCGCCTTCACAGATGTGTAAGTTACCCATGTCTTGGCCACTAATACACCCCCATACCATCACAGATTCTGGCTTTTGAACTTTGCGCATAGAACAATCCGGATGACACGACATCCGCAGCTTCCAAAAACAATTTGAAATGTGGACTCGTCAGACCACAGCACACTTTTCCCAAAGACTACTTTCTGAGTACGGCAACACAGCCAGGACAAACTGAGATGGATGCATACTTGCAAATGAGATGCTGAAGTTTCAGAAAACAACATATAGCACAGTTATTGTTATCAGCTCACTGTTAAATACAGTAAACAAAGAGATGCTATTATTAAACACGTATATTTGTTGTTTACCACATGCACCCACACATTTAGCATAAAGTGGTACTGTCCATTCCTATCTTAGTTTTTTCTTGTCGGTAAATGATGGTTTTGGAAGTTTGTATGTTTTTATTCTCCCACTGTCCAATGTTATTTTTCAGAGTGTGAACAAAGCCTTTAGGCAGAGCCTAATAATAGACACTGTTGTGTGTGTATAAAGGAATTTGAAATGAGCTTGAGGTCGGCTTTTTTCTCCCTTCTTCCGTAACAACGCTCCTCCGGTTCCAGTCCTGAGCTAACGAGCGTTCCCCTCAACCGAGCGTGTTGTTTGGGGCGTTCAATCACGCCGCGGCGGTCAAGCCAGGACTAAGGCGGAATCTCAATTCTTCCCCTTAACTCGTCTCCCTTCTGCTTTGTCCTTAGCATTCACCCCTTAGAACAGACAACCCAGACATAGGGCCTGATCCACTAAGATAAATGTGCAAACTTTGAAATTGCGTGTACTAGGGTTGTACGGTATACCGGTACTAAGTTAAAGTTAAAGTACCCATGATTGTCACACAGTGGTGTGTGGTGTTCGGGTCTGTGGGACCCGTTTTCATTTTGTATTCAAAGAAAAATGATGCAAATAGGTAATTTTTCAAACCGAGACTCACTGACTTTGGCTCATTTTCTGTGAAGAACATATATCAGAATACATATTTAATGACCACACACCAGGGATGTCCATTTGCGGCCCGCAGGTAATTTTTTTAACGGCCCCACGGCACATTCTAAAAATACGATAAAAAAAAAAAAAAAACATAAAAAGAAGTATAAAAGAGTAAACAGGTGACAATAACATGTTGCTATGTTGACTCTAATAACACTAAGCTGTCGTGCAGGCTGTTTCTTTCTTTAAAATATAATAATGAATCAAAAACAATGTTATTATGAATTATTGACCTATTCAAGGCTCCAATTAGGTCACATTAAATATTCAACTTTGAGATATTTTTGGGGGGAAAATGTTGCATATTTTGTGTTTGCCATGTAAAAAAATATGTTTTTTTGTTTTTTTAAAGAAGGGCCTAAAATGAACAAACAAGGAACATAATAAACAACAATACAAGTTATAATTGACGGATAGATCTGAAGTTGATCTCGGGACTATTGTGTTAACAGTTTAAAAAAAAAATAAGATTTATTTTTTAACCCTTTACTGAGCAGGACCCTTTTGGATCACCAATAATTTTAGTGGTACTTTTTTTTTTTTTAAGTGTCATTGCTCAAAAAATAATAATACATTACAATCAATGTTGTTATGAGTTATGTTATGAGCTCCAATTATTATATAATCTGAAATGTACCACTTCAAAATTTTATTGGGGGAAAATATTTTCATATTTTGTGTTTTTTCCATAAAAAACTGGGTTTTCTTTGACAAAAAGGGCATACAACTTAAATCTAAAAAAACATTATATTGACAGATATACCTAATGTTGATCTAGATATTTAAACTTTGAATAATAATAATAATACTAATAATAATAATAATAAATAATGACATTTTTTTAATTTTTTTTAACCTAAACCCTTTGGAGTCCCCGGTATCAAGCCTGAGTGGAGGCCTAAATGTATATTTTTTAAAAATTGGCCATAGTGTGTGAATGTGAGTGTGAATGTTGTCTGTCTATCTGTGTTGGCCCTGCGATGAGGTGGCGACTTGTCCAGGGTGTACCCTGCCTTCTGCCCGATTGTAGCTGAGATAGGCTCCAGCGCCCCCCGCGACCCCGAAGGGAATAAGCGGTAGAAAATGGATGGATGGATGGATGTATTGGTTTTTAAAATAAAAAATATCAAAATGGCCCCCGCTTGCTTTGATTTTTCAGTGTGCGGCCCTCAGTGGAAAAAGTTTGGACACCCCTACCACACACCATACACCCCCCCCTACACATTTCTATTACATATTAGATGTCTGGGTCTACTGGACCCAGGGCTAATAGAAGTGTGGAAATTGATGTTCTGTGTACCACACACACACACACACACACACACACACACACACACACACACACACACACACACACACACACACACACACACACACACACACACTCACACACACAGCAGGTCTAGACAGGAGGAGGACAGAGTGTAGGTACACAGAACATCAGAGGGTCAAATGTGCGAAAAAAAAGAGAGCAGACAGTGTTGACACACAAAAGAAAATCCCTGTGGGATGCAGAAAACTGGCAGAGAAATTTTATGTTGAAATACTGAACGGATGTTTATTGGGATACGGTAAACATCTGTTCAGTGTTTTAACATAAAAGTGTTTGATTGTGAGGCATTAAAAGCCACAAAATGCAACGGGTCCGTCAGACCCACAAACGCTGGCTGAGTAACAACAATATAAACATTACACTCCCTGCTTGAGTGCCAAGCAGGGAGGTAACGTGTCCCATTTTTATAGTCTTTGGTATGACTCGGCCGGGGTTTGAACTCTCGACCTACCGATCTCAGGGCGGACACTCTAACCACTAGTATAGTACCACAATACTAATTAATCATTTTCGGTACTGTACCGCCTCTAAAAAGTACCGGTCCTCCACCCCCTTTTTTCTTTAACATTGACATTGCTGGTTTTACGAGCAGAGGAGCATGTTCGGCAGCGCACAGTCACGGAGTACTTACAAGCAGACACAGTGTGGAGACAGAAAAGGGAGAACGGACGCATTTTGGCTTGAAAAACTAACAAAGGTGAAGTTATAACACTGAAACGGCATCAGGAAGAGGTGCGTTAAAATGTCGCTAGCTAGCTAGCGGCTAACGTCCAGCCGCAGTCAAATCACTAATCCTTGCCTCCAAAGCGACAAGTAAAGTACGTTTCTTACATGTATCATTATCACTGCACGACGAGGAATAGCTAAACATGCTTCACTACACACCGTAGCTCACCGGCGTCAAAATGTAAACAAACGCCATAGGTGGATCTACATCTGACATCCATTGTAGGAGCGTATCTCGTCGATACTATATTTACATCGATATTTTTTAGCATCACAAAATCTTTTTTCGTTTTTTTTTTAATTCATAATTTGTTTATAAACTCAGGAAATACATATGCATGTATGTATGTATGATCCTGTAACTACTTGGTATCGGATCGATACCCAAATTTGTTGTATCATCCAAATCTAATGTTAAGCATCCAAACAACAGAAGAATACGTGATTATTACATTTTAACAGAAGTGTGGATAGAACATGTTAAAAGAGAAAGTAAGCAGATATTAACAGTAAACAAGCGGTAGAAAAAGGATGGATGGATGGATGAACAAGTAGATTCATAATCAATTTTTTAGATTAGCTGTCAAATCAATCATGAAATGTAACAAATTATGGTACAGTCCGTTATCTGCGAGTATAAAATCGTAAATTACAAGCTTCGGTCGGGTTAGCTAGCTCGTATGACGGGGGATTTTAAAATAAAATAAAAACATTCTAAATATGGCTAATATAAATCCTGAAGTAGATTAACTGTCTAATCATTCATGAAATATAAATTGGAGTAGAGTCTTTTTGCTGCTAGTCCGGTATCTAACTAGCTTCAGCTGTGTTAGCTCGCTCCTCTGACAAGCAATTGAAAAAAAATAAGTTCTTTTAAACATGAAATTAAATAAATTCCGTAAAGTAAATTTAAGTAAATTCCGACGGTATACTAGCTCTCTAATCAGTCATGCAATGTAGCAAATTATAGTAAAGTCAATTTGCTGCTAGTAGAAAATTGTAGTTAACTAGCTACAGCAACTTTAGCTAGCTTGTATGATGGGACATTTTAAAATAAAGAGAATATTCTAAAAATGTCTGATGTAAATTAGTGTATAAATTATCTATTAAATGCTGTAAATTACAGTGAAGTCTGTTTGCTGCTCGTCTGACATCAGAGTTGACTAGTTTTAGCTACGTCAGATAGCTCCACTGACTAGCATTTAAATATATATATATATATATGTATATTTTATAGATGGTTAATGTAAATTGTGACATTAGATTATCTCTCAAATCAATCATGAAATGTAACAAATTGCAGTACAGTCTGTTAGCTGCGAGTATAAAATGGTAGTTTACTAGCTTCGGTCGCGTTAGCTAGCTCGTATGACGGTGGATATCAAAATTTAAAAAAACATTCTAAATATGGCTGATGTAAATCCTGAAGTAGATTAACTGTCTTATCATTCATGAAATAAAAATTGGAGTGAAGTATTGTTGCTGCTCGTTAGACATCGTAGTCTACTAACTTCAGCTGTGTTAGCTTGCTCCTTTGACAAGAAATTGAAAAAAAAAAAAAAAAAATGTAAACATGGCTAATGTAAAATCCGAGGGTAGATTAGCTGTCTAATCAATGTAGTAAATTATAGTAAAGTCAATTTGCTGCTAGTAGAAAATCATAGTTAACTAGCTACAGCCACTTTAGCTAGCTTGTATGACACAGCATTTTAATATAAAGAAAACCTAAAAATGTCTAGTGTAAATTAGTTTTTTAATTATCTATGAAATGCTGTAAATTATAGTGAAGTCTGTTTGCTGCTCGTCTGTCATCAGAGTGGACTAGTTTTAGCTACGTCAGATAGCTCCACTGACTAGCATTTAAATATATATATATATATATATATATATATATATATATATATATATATATATATATATATATATATATATATATATATATATATATATATATATATATATATATATATATATATATATATATATATATATATATATATATATATATATATATATGTATATTTTATAGATGGTTAATGTAAATTGTGACATTAGATTATCTCTCAAATCAATCATGAAATGTAACAAATTGCAGTACAGTCTGTTAGCTGCGAGTATAAAATGGTAGTTTACTAGCTTCGGTCGCGTTAGCTAGCTCGTATGACGGTGGATATTAAAATTTAAAAAAACATTCTAAATATGGCTGATGTAAATCCTGAAGTAGATTAAATGTCTTATCATTCATGAAATAAAAATTGGAGTGAAGTATTGTTGCTGCTCGTTAGACATCGTAGTCTACTAGCTTCAGCTGTGTTAGCTCGCTCCTTTGACAAGAAATTGAAAAAAAATAAAAATAAATGTAAACATGGCTAATGTAAAATCCGACGGTAGATTAGCTGTCTAATCAATGTAGCAAATTATAGTAAAGTCAATTTGCTGCTAGTACAAAATCGTAGTTAACTAGCTACAGCCACTTTAGCTAGGTTGTATGACGGGACATTTTAAAATAAAGACAATATTCTAAAAATGTCTAAAGTAAATTAGTTTTTTAATTATCTATGATATGCAGTAAACTACAGTGAAGTCTGTTTGCTGCTCGTCTGACATCAGAGTTTACTAGTTTTAGCTACGTCAGATAGCTCCACTGACTAGCATTTAAATATATATATATATTTTTTTTTTACAGATTGTTAATGTAAATTGTGACATTAGATTATCTCTCAAATCAATCATGAAATGTAACAAATTGCAGTACAGTCTGTTAGCTGCGAGTATAAAATGGCAGTTTACTAGCTTCGGTCGCGTTAGCTAGCTCGTATGACGGTGGATATTAAAATTTAAAAAAACATTCTAAATATGGCTGATGTAAATCCTGAAGTAGATTAAATGTCTTATCATTCATGAAATAAAAATTGGAGTGAAGTATTGTTGCTGCTCGTTAGACATCGTAGTCTACTAGCTTCAGCTGTGTTAGCTCGCTCCTTTGACAAGAAATTGAAAAAAATAAAAAAAATGTAAACATGGCTAATGTAAAATCCGACGGTAGATTAGCTGTCTAATTAATGTAGTAAATTATCGTTAAGTCAATTTGCTACTAGTAGAAAATCATAGTTAACTAGCTACAGCCACTTTAGCTAGCTTGTATGACGGGACATTTTAAAATAAAGAGAATATTCTAAAAATGTCTAATGTAAATTAGTTTTTTTAATTATGTATGAAATGCAGTAAATTACAGTGAAGTCTGTTTGCTGCTCGTCTGACATCAGAGTTGACTAGTTTTAGCTACGTCAGATAGCTCCACTGACTAGCATTTAAATATATATATATACATATTTTACAGATGGTTAATGTAAATTGTGACATTAGATTATCTCTCAAATCAATCATGAAATGTAACAAATTACACTACAGTCTGTTAGCTGCGAGTATAAAATGGTAGTTTACTAGCTTTGGTCGCGGTAGCTAGCTCGTATGACGGTGGATATTAAAATTTGAAAAAAACATTCTAAATATGGCTGATGTAAATCCTGAAGTAGATTAAATGTCTTATCATTCATGAAATAAAAATTGGAGTGAAGTATTGTTGCTGCTCGTTAGACATCGTAGTCTACTAGCTTCAGCTGTGTTAGCTCGCTCTTTTGACGAGAAATTGAAAAAAATACAACATTTTAAACATGGCTGATGTAAATTCCGACGGTAGATAAGCTGTCTAATCAATGTAGTGAATTATAGTAAAGTCAGTTTGCTGCTAGTAGAAAATCATAGTTAACTAGCTACAGCCACTTTAGCTAGCTTGCATGATGCAGAATTTTAATATAAAGAAAACCTTCTAAAAATGTCTAGTCTAAATTAGTTTTTGAATTATCTATGAAATGCTGTAAATTATAGTCAAGTCTGTTTGCTGCTCATCTGACAAAAGAGTTTACTAGTTTTAGCTACGTCAGATAGCTCCACTGACAAGCATTTAAAAAAAGTAAAAACAAAATATTTTACACGTCGCTAATGTCAATTCTGACAGTAAATTAGCTATCAAATCAATCATGAAATGTAATAAATAACAGTACAGTCCCTTAGCTGCGAGTATAAAATCGTAGTCTACTAGCTTCGGTCGCGTTAGCTAGCTTGTATGACGGTGGATTTTAAAATTTTATAAAACATTTTAAATATGGCTAACGTAAATTCTGAAGTAGATTAAATGTCTAATCATTCATGAAATATAAATTGGAGTGAAGTCTTTTTGCTGCTTGTTAGACATCGTAATCGACTAGCTTCAGCTGTGTTAGCTCGCTCTTCTGACGAGCAATTCAAAAACAATTTTTTAAACATGGCTAATGTAAATTCCGACGGGAGACTAGTAAAGTCAATTTGCTGCTAGTAGAAAATCGTAGTTAACTAGCTACAGCAACATTAGCTAGCTTGTATGACAGTGAATTTTAAAATAAAGAGAACATTCTATAAATGTCTAATGTAAATTACTTTTTTAAATATCTATGAAATGTTGTAAATTATAGTAAAGTCTGTTTGCTACTCGTCTGAAATCAGAGTTTGCTAGTTTTAGCTACGTCAGATAGCTCCACTGACCAGCATTTTTAAAACAACAACTATATTTTCCACATGGCTCATGTAATTTCTGTAGTAGATTATCTTTTAAATCAATCATGAAATGTAACAAATTACAGTACAGTCCGTTAGCTGAGAGTATAAAATTGTAGTTTATAAGCTTCGGTCGCGTTAGCTAGCTCACATGACGGGGGATCTTAAACTAAAAACAACATTCTAAACAAGGCGATATTTACTCGGAGCAGCAAAGGACGGAATATCTGGTAAAACACGAGTGCCATTACTATAAAAATTCATAACGCTTAAAATTGCTTACATTTATGTGCGTTGCGCTCAACCTCTTTTCTCATAACTCCAGGCTGCGAGTGTGGTTGGGGACTATTAGGACCCTCCCTTTATGGAGGGAAGAGTCCTCCCGGTTTATTTTGTTCCCAGGCTGCCGAGAGTGAGGAGAGGCAACTGGAACTGAAGTTTAACAGGAGTAAGTATAAACAATGGAAATACCAACGCTGAGAGAGAGTGAACGGAGCTACCTTAAGGTCAAAGCAGTCTTTAAAATGGTCGCCCGTCTGTCATGCTAATGTTCTCCTTGGATTCGAAACTGAAACATAATTTGACATGCTGGTACTTCATGACACCATTAATGATACCAATACCGTATTTTCTGGACGCTATTTAAGCCGCACCTAATACATTTTAGAAGAAGTGTGCATATATTAGCCACACCAGACTATTAGCTGCAGATACTGTATATGCGTAGTGAAATGAGTTATTTACCCAGAAATATATTATATAGATGTTTATGTGAATACCTTAACTGTTTCCAAAAGGTGTCTGTAACACGGCAGTAAAACGGCAGATCAAACAAAACAGTAGTCATCGTCATGGACTCACTAGCTTTGCATATATTAGCCACAGATACTAGCTGCAGATACTGTGTATACGTAGTAAAATTAGTTATTTACACAGAAAATTCAGCAAAACATCACCATGGAGTTATTGAGTCTGTTTAGCTGATTGGAGACCTAGCTTCCGTAGCTAGTGGGACACCGTTTTGAAACAGTTAGGGTATATAAATAAACATTTATATAATAACACTGTGTAAATAGCTAATTTCACTAGATTAGCACTCCAACAAGTCAATAACATCAACAAAGTGCACCTTTGTGCATTCACGCACAGCATAAAACCTTTGGTTGACAAAATGAGACGCACCTAATACATTTTAGAAGAAGTGTGCATATATTAGCCACACCAGACTATTAGCTGCAGATACTGTATATGCGTAGTGAAATTAGTTATTCACCCAGAAATATATTATATAAATGTTTATGTGAATACCTTAACTGTTTCCAAACGGTGTCTGTAACACGGCAGTAAAATGGCCGATCAAACAAAAGTCATCGTCATGGACCCACTAGCTTTGCATATATTAGCCACACCGGACTATTAGCTGCAGATACTGTGTATACGTAGTGAAATGAGTTATTTACACAGTAAATTCACCAAAACATCACCGTGGATTTATTGAGTCTGTTTAGCTGATTGGAGAGCTAGCTTCCGTAGCTAGTGGGTCCATGACGATGACTTCTGTTTTGTTTGATCGGCTGTTTTACTGCCGTGTTACGGACACCGTTTTGAAACAGTTAGGGTATATAAATAAACATTTATAAAAATATGTCTGTGTAAATAGCTCCTTTCAATAGATTAGCACTCGAACAAGTCAATAACATCAACAAAGCGCACCTTTGTGCACTCACGCACAGCATAAAACCTTTGGTGGATAAAATGAGACAAAGGAGGAGTGGAAGATTTTGCATGTAAACAAACTGTTGCGTCACAGTCCACACTATGGTGAGTTCAGGAACCGCCGAAATTAGTAGGACAAAACGATGTCTCATCAGTGAATTATACACACAAAAATATTAAACAGTGGGCTTTCTAACAATTGGGAAGGTTTGTGTCCTCAAACAAAAAACACACTAAAACCAAAAATATATATTTTCCCCCCATCTTTTTCCATTTTTAATCATTTTTTAAAAATGCTCCAAGGAGCTACTAGGGTGGCACTAAAGGGTTGCTGATCCCCCACCTAAACGCACGTAAATGCAAGTGGAAGAGGGGGAAAAAAGGTGTGTGTGAAAGCTGGCATGCCAAATATGCTTGATTAGCACTCCAACAAGTCAATAACATAAACAAAGCGCACCTTTGCGCATTCACGCACAGCATAAAACCTTTGGTGGACAAAATGAGACAAAGGTGGAAGATTTTTTTTTTTACCTTTGGGGCTCGTTCAAGTTAGGTCCTAGGGACCCAGAAGGGTTTCAGTCTTATAAAAGGTTAAAAATAAGTCACCCCATTTTTGGGGGCAAAAATACAAAATATACAATATTTTTCCCAAAAAGATTTTCAAAGTGGAATATTTGATGTGAAGTAATTTGATCCCTAAATAGGTCAATAATTCATAGCAAAATGTAATTTATTATTATTATTATTATTATTTTTAGCAAAGGCAAGTGTTTTTTAATTCCACTAAAATGTTTGGGGATCCAAAAGTGCCCCACTCATAAAATGGTTATGCTTTTTATTTTTTATTTTTTTATTTTTATTTTTTTACATTCAACACTTAAATCTCTATATCAGCTTCATATAATATATAGTGTAATTAGTTTAGTATATTTATAATAACAGTCAATATAATAATTAGTATAATTAGTATATAATTTGTACGGAGCCCCTAAAGGGACATGGGAATTTTTTTTTTTTTAGACATGTATCTCGTG